>NC_037303.2:10495282-10801982 GCF_000002775.5 Populus trichocarpa
TTTCTTGCATGGAATTGACCTCTCAAAATCACTTCTTTACACTCCTTTGAAATCCATACCCCGACCAAGCACATCAGTTGCAATCAAAACCCATGTCTTTCCAGCTCTGAAGTCATCGATAACATTCTCTCCCTGAGTTCAAGTGAAAAAGACTAGTGTAAAGTACTATAACTGCTAGGATAACTAAGTAACAGGAATCTATAATATTAAATGCCACAAACAATGAAACAGATTCAGCAGAGTTCTGGAAGGCCCTGCAAGAGTGGGCACCAGGATCTTCCTTGATTTTCCTTGTGCACATCATTGATTACCAAAGAATGCAAGCTTGACCATATAAATGGAACTGCAAGAAAAGATTACCTGCTCCTGTGATAGATTCGAATGAATAACACCAACTCTAATGCTGTCAAATTTCAGCTCTCCATATAGTTCTTCTGCTCGCTCAATGCTTTGAACAAAGATCAACATTGGTGGATTGAGACTCTACTGCCAAGCATGAGATACAGCAAAAATGATGAATTGATCAAGAAAATAAAAATCTATTATAACACTTGGAAGAAATAGCTTAACAATTAAAGATTGTGCTAAGAGATCTATCATGTAGTCAAAGTTTTTACGTGATAATGGTTGGCATTATTAATTTTATATTTCCAATGCCCTTTTTTTGATACCGCTATTTTCAATGATTAGATGCATAATAGTTTACTGTTAGCTTGCTATGCTACTTGTCTGATTAAATTATTTTTGTTAAACAAAAAACAATGGATAGGCATTGTTAATATGCTTTCAATATCTTTGACTACCATCTCAAAATGTTATATATACAAAGTAATTTTTTAAAAAATACGGAGACAGTAACATCTTTGATGGATTCGGGTTAACTTGAGCTAATATATCACATTTATGATTCAAATCATGAACTCAATTAAACTTAATATAACTAACATATCTTTTTAAAACAATTTTTTATTTGAAAATATAATTAAAAAAAAATACTCTCTCAAAATCGAAGTTCAACCCAGTGCCAGGATGCTTTGTAAATTGCAAACACTACTTTTTTTAATAAAAAATCATCATGGTCTTAAAAGCAAGTTTTTTTTTTTTAAAAAAAAAAAACAAAGTCTTAACATTTTATATATGATTAAAGATTAAAAAATATGATAAATGTGATAATATTATTTAACAAATTTATTGAAAATCTTAGAAAACATAAATTTGATGTTAATTGAATATTCATGAGTTTTTTTTTTCATATGAAGCACATAATAATTAGAAAATATATTAACATTTCCATAAAAATTAACCAATAATGTTATTTGAGGAACATGACAACATCAAACAATAATTGAAATACAATGTTAATTTGTTTTTTTGTGCAAAAGACAAAAAATTAAATATAAGAAAAAAAGGGTCAAAGTCTCACACCTAGCCCAACAGACCAAGGCTAGATGCGAGTGGGCTTGCGAGGCTAGGCCCATTATTACCAAAAAATCTACGAATTTAAACGAAATCACAGACAGATTTTTTCCGTCGGTATTTTGGGGTGATCTTTATCAATCGAAGTTTTTCATCGCTAACTCCATCGATATATACCAAAGGCATCCCAGTCAGAATAGAAGGAATTTAAAAAAACCAAACAGTAAGAATGATGTGTAAGTTTTTGTGGATGCCGTTACCTACAGAATTATAGTTGGATTCAAACAGGGAAGACCGTGCAGTGACGTGTCACTTATACCGATAGAATTGCCGATGGATTAACAAACGGAAAAATTATGTCGGTAAATCCATCGGTAATAGTTAATATATGACCTAGCCATCGACCCTCCCCTATTTCTCCTTCTTCCTTAAAAAAACCCTATGCAACTAAACACTACAAGATTTAACAGTTTTACCGACGGAATTTTTCCGTCGGTGTAAGACACATATTCCGTCGGTAATTATATTACCGAAGGAATCAAAGACGGAAATGATCCGTCGGTGAATCGTTCGTCGGTAATGTTTTGTCCGTCGGTAAATCCGTTGGTAATATAATTACCGACGGATTTACTGACGGAACATACGCGTCGGTAATAATTTTTTTATTACCAACGGAATTACCGACGGAATTACCGACGGATTTACCGACGGTATTACCAATGGAATTTCCGTCGGTAATTCCGTCGGTAATTATTGAAAAACATTTAAAAAAAATTCATTTTATAAAATTATAAAATAATTAAATTAACATAAATTAACACTGTATAATATATACTCAAAATGCTTGGAAAAAAGAATAAGAAAATCAATTCAAACAAATTTGCAACAAATAAATAAAATAAAATAATTTATTCAACTAAAAAATTAATTCATATGAAAAAAATGAAGTTGCAATTGCTAAAAATTTAAAAATCCTATAAATAAATCTACTAAAAATTGATCTCATATGAAAAAAAAATCTCACAACAACATTTATACAACTATTAAGAACAAAAACAATTAAAAATAAAATAAAAAACAAATATAGTGAAAAAAATCATGAAAAAAGAAGAAAAAAAAATCTTACCTTAATGTAGTTGCAAGTGAAGCTAAGGAGAGAAAAAAAATTTCATTAAGCATATTAATTAAAAAAAAACTAAGAGGATAAAAGAATAAAGAAGAAGAAGACATACCCAAGCATGGAGGAAAAGAGAAGGAGATGAGGAGAGAAAAGAAGAGAAAGAAATAGATAAGAAATGATGTTTTTTACATAAAGTGAAGAAGAAGAAGAAGACATACCTTAATGATGTTTTTTACATATAGTGAAGAAGAAAAAGAAGAAGAAGAAGAAGTAGAAGAACAAGAAGAAGAAGAAGAAGAAGAATAATAAGAAACGGGTCTGTCTCTTGTGAAATAAGGGCATTCAGGCTTTTTATTGGGACGCTTTACAGACGGATTTACCGATGGATAATTAAATATTAATATTTTTTAATTATTCCGTTGGTAATTCCATCGGTAATATTTAATTTAAATTTTCAATTTCGTAAAATTTTTTCAGAAACCGCCAAAAAATTACCGACGATTTTTCAATCCGTCGGTGATTCCGTCTGTAATATTTAAATGAAAATTTTAAATTAATTGAATTTTTTCAGAAAACCGCCAAATAACACCGACGACTTTTCAATCCGTCGGTGATTTACTCTCTGGAAAATACCGACGGAATTTTCCGTCGGTGATTCCCTTTGTAATTAACATGATGAACAGTGTTCACAATTTACCAACAAATTTACCGACGGAATCTTCCGTCGGTAATTCCGTCGGTAAGTCCGTTGGTAAAAATGACACGTCATCATTTTTTTTTTGTTTTGTTTTAATTTTTTTTCCCACGGTAATTCCCTCGGTATATACCGAGGGAATATTTCCGTCGGTAAAATCCCTCGGAAATTTACCGACGGAAATATTCCCTCGGTATTTCCGTTTGTATTTATCAATTTTCTGGTAGTGAAACAAACAGCCCCCCCCCCCACATCCCCCCTCATCTCAACGCAACTCATCATTCCTCAACTTTTTCAATCACAACAGCACTCTGTTTGACAACATCCATGTTCTAATTGAAATTTTATTGTGGATTTTTCATTTGAAGTTAGTAAATCTACCATTTCTTTAATTTAAACACAATTTTAAAATGTTAATTTTTTTATTGCATATTTTTGTAGTATATATGTTTTATTTGGGTGTTTACTTGTTTTATTATTTTTTTCTCAAACAAACTTGTTGCATGGATTTATGATTTTGTACATGTTATGGTTTGTTTTAGATTTTATAAAATTATATTTGTTTGTAAATTGTTGAAACTTATGTCGAATTACCAACTTAGGTGTGTTGTGATGAAATAAATAATAGCTTGTTTAACAAGTTCGTTTTATATTTTGACAATTTTATTGCCGAGTTGTAATTTCCATAAATATGTACAAATTTATATGTACGTAGATAATTGATAATGAATTAAGAGAAGTATTAAAGTAGGTTGGATAATTTTTTCAAATTTATTTAGTTAACGTAGTTAATTAATACATGTTGTCATCATTATTTGAAGTAGGTTCAATAGAAGTCATAGATAATCAATCATAGATGTATCGAGATTCACTCTAAGAACTGCGGGGGATGGATTATTGTAATGGGGTTCAGGGTTTTATTAATTACGTAATATCTAATCTGAGAAATATTAGTGGAGGCGGTATTAGGTGTCCATGCTAGAGGTGTAAAAATAAAAAGTTTATCGATCTAGATGTTGTAACGATGCACTTCTACACAAAGGATTCATTGAGGAATACCTGTGTTGGTATGCACATGGAGAACCATGTGTTCCTCACGAGACCATGCTAGAAAGGACGGTTGGGTCAACTTCTAGTGCTAGTAACGTGCATTAAGTTGTAAATGACAACAGTAATCCTTGTAGTACTATGGTTATGAATGTGATGAGAATGAATCAGGGTTATGCCGCTTAATGTCCAATCGTAGATTAAGAACCTAATATAGACGCGGCCAGGTTTTTTATCTTTGAAATATTCTGACGAACCATTATAGGATGGCTGCACAAATCACAGTAAATTATCGGTTGTTGCACACGTGTTTACCATAAAGTCGGATTATAGGTTGAGTAAGGCTGGTTATGATAGAATTATCGAATAGGCAAGAAGCATTTTACATGAAGGGAACAGGCTGAAAGAGAATTTCTATGTTGTTTAGTCTATGATAAAACCCTTCGATCTAGAATACCAGAAAATTAACATGTGTCCAAACTTCTCCATATTGTACTTGCTAAGCTGACCGAGTGCATGACATATGGGCATGTTATAAACAATATGCAAACATGAGATGATATTCCCTTCATCATTTTTTAACTCGATGGAGCATTTACTCATATATTTACCGTATGAGAAAACATTTGGAGGCTCACTCCAGTATAGATGGATGTATTCATTCGAGAGGTTAGAGATTACACATGCATTGTAATTAAAAATGTATTTTCATTGTTTTTTGTTAATTGAAAAAAATTGTTTAATTCCATGCAGGTACTTATTCAACCTTAAGAAAAAGGTTAAAAATAAGGTGCATATTGAGGCTTTGATATGTGAGACCTATATTGTTAAGAAAATCTTAACATTTATCTCGTACTATTTTGAGCCTCATTTGAGAACAAGAATCAACCGCGTTCCAAGGTATGACGATGGTAGTGAAGTGCCTTCGAGTAGGAACTTGTCAATATTCTCCAATCCTGGATGACCCATGCCAAAAAATGTTGGCAAGGGAAGATATTTTTCTGAAATAGAATTCAGACAAGCATATAATTATGTGTTATTGAACTGCAATGAACTGAGACCTTTTATTCAGTAAGTATATATATCACTTAAACTTTGTTATAAATGGACTATTTATTTCTTATAATATCAAAAACTCATACATTGTTGAATACCTCGATCGTAGGCAACGTCATGAATATTTAATGTCTAATAATTTACAGTTGACCGAATCTCAAATCTTTTGAGTACAAGATTAACAATTCATCACGTAGTTCAGAACACATGTAAATACTATCATAAACTCATTATTTATCAGGATACTTAATTTCATTATAGAACTCTCATTTACTGTTCATTATTGTACTTGATGTACAAGGTTTATCAACCGGGAAGGAATGCTAGTGCTACATTGTCTTTACTAAGTCTGAGTCTTGAAAGAAAGGTAAAGTGCTACAATTGGTATTTTGTCAATGGATACGTGTTTCATAGTGAAGAATATAGGCTGGGTAGAAAGACATATAATAGTAGTGTTTGTGTTAAGGGATCGACTTTTAGTGAGTTTGAAGTTGACTATTATGATAAATTAGAAGAGGTAATTGAATTACAATATTATAGCGAGCATAATAGAGTCTTTTTATTCAATTTTTTGGGAGATGCTGTTTTTCAAGTTAGTGAGTTGGTTGAACCACATCGAGTTGCTCCATCAATTGACTTGGAAGAAAATTCAAATTTTGCGTCTTTGATAATATTTTTGTTGATGTTGATGCTGAGGAGTTGAATGTTGTTCTAAGCTTCAGCGGACAAGCACAAGTCGATGAAGATGATGATAGCAATGTTATCAACATAGAAGATTACGATGGAGCTGACGATGAGTCAATTGAAGATGAAGAAGACAATTCTGACTACCTATCAAAACACGAAAGTGTAATGCCATAAACTATAATGTAATAGTTATTGACGAAATTCTCAACAAAGAAGTATTTATTATTTATTTTATAATTGTTATGTGAACTTGTATTATTGTGTTGTGCGTGTAGCTTTCAGTTTAAATGTTAATTTGCATAATGGATAGATAGGGAATACATATACAATATGGTGTAATTCACTATACAAAACATTGATGGAAATACTGACGGTTCATGTCCATCGGTATATTCCAGAGGCGAAGGGAACTGTTACCCTTCCCTTGGCACTGTTCACAATCCACAGTCCACAACACCAATGCAAATATTGATGGTTAGGGTTTGTCGATGTATTCCAGAAGTGAAGAGAACTGTTCCCCTCCCCCTGGAACTGGTCACAGTCCACAACACCGATGGAAATACCGACAATTCATGTCCGTCGGTGTATTCCAGAGGGGGAGGGAATTGTTCCACTCCTCCTAGCACTGTTCACTATACAAAACACCAATGGAAATATCGATGGACTGAAAACCATCGATGTATTCCAGAGACGAAGGGAACTGTTCCCCTTCTCATATCAATGATGGCAATTAAAGCTCACTGAGTGAGTTTCAAGTTCCCGAAGGAATTACCGACGGACTGCGAATTCCAACGTGCTGGTAATTAATGCATCTCTAACCGTGTAGTATTTATAGTTTTACCGATGAAATCACGAACGATCCTTAAAAAATCTTGTTGACTAGACAGTCACGAGTTCGAATCTCACCACCTTCATTCTATTTGATAAAAATTAAACATTTGGTAGTATAAATATATAAAAATTTCAAGCATAAAGAACTTTCAATTATATATTAAAGTGGAAATCTGGTAGCTTAAACTTTAGAGTAAAATGGTTCCTTGATAAGGACAAACACTCTTATTTCTCATTTGTTGTTGTTAAGGTTGTTGAAAGGAAAGAAAGGGTGTTTGTTTGTCAGGTTGCTCCTAGCTTTGTATCTATCATCTCAAATCTTTTTTTCGTCTCTTCACCCCTCACAGAATCCTTTGTTTTGACAAATTTGCTCATGTTTTTTCCTGCACAAATAAGTTCACTATCAATTTTGTTCTTGCTGAGAGCTACACTATATCAAAGAAAACTCAACTGCCATTTATTCAGCCTAGCTTCCGTTTGTTTTTGTTTTCCTACATCTTCGAAGAGGTTCCAGAAAGCATGGTGCTGTCAGCTTTCCTCCGTCTCAGACATTTGATGGGTCGCCTCTGCCAATAAAAGAACAGCACGCCTCAAGTTCAACCAACTCAGAGGTAACTTCCCTAACCTTCAATTATCTTCTTTTGCTCTGTCTTTGCGCCTATTGCTACAGCAATAGTTGTCTACTTGATACAACATTGCCATTTCTGTTTTCTTGGATTAAGCATGTCTTTCCTCTTCCATTTGTTGGTTGATTGTTTTTTTTACGTTCGTTATTCAATTTGTTGAGCTCCCTGCTCTTTTTTGTAACTTATTTTCTTTTTTCTAGGCCTGTGATTTGGAAATCAATTTCAAAACAACTCCTTCAGCTGCAACGCCTTGGCTTGCCCTAATCCTCCACCATTTTTTCCTTTTCACTCACATTTTATTTCCTCAGAAATAGCTTCCACAAGCTGGACATTCACTTCTCTGCTCAAATCTTTCCATTCAGTCAACATGAAACTATTTTTAGTCCACACACGCCTCAATATTTTTCATGCTTAACTGTTTTTTGCTATAATTTTTACAGGGGATAGTGATTTGACTGTTATTGGGTTGCTGGTTTTCAAGCAATTATTCTTCCTTTTCTTATATTCTTTATTTTGAGATACAGTTGCAGGCTTCGTTTGTATACCTACGCTTTTGTGTTTGCTGCAAGAGCACTAGGCTTTTTCAGGTGTTTTTACATTTGCTCCTGAATGAACTTAGAAGCTAGCTTCCTGGTGTTGGACTCCATTATGCCTGCCATTGTTGTTCCCCTTGGTTTGCACTGCCATTTTTCCCTGTTGCCTTGCATCTATGCAAGTTGTACTAGTTTGGACAGGAGACTGGAAGAAGACAGATGAGACATTGAACTAGCTCTAATTGATCGTCTTAGCTGCCCTTCTATAGGTTTTTCAATTTTTTATGGATGAGAAATTTGTTAACTTGCTGGCTTTCGTTACATCTTTATTTTTCTTACTGTGTTCTTTTGCCTCGCAAACCATGCATACTTGACACAACTGCTCCACCACCATCATTTCTTCTCTCTCACACAGTCTTAGAAGTTAGTGGAGTCCTTTATGTCTTGCATTTACTCTTTTCTTGTCATTAGAATCAATAAAAATGGACAGAGATTAGTTAGGATTTCTAGATAGATTGAGTTTTCAATGGTAGAGGATCAGAGTGGGATTTGTATGCAATAGTAAGCAATTGCACCTCTGCTAATACTACTACAAACAGAAACAGCAGTAGCAACAGCGATGAGAATTATGAAAGCCCTTTTGAGTGCTTGACTTCTTTGACTTTTGATGACGATGATGAACTCAACCCATTTTATTTTCCAAATCTTGCTGCGAAGCCAAGAAATAACAATTGTTTACAAGAATTGCAAGATTCTTACAAGTCTTCTTTTCCTAGCCAAAATTATTTTCTTGAAAATACATGTTTTCTAATTCTCTTTGTTTAAAAAAATAAAAAACACCAAAATAATTATTCTTCGATATAAAAGAAGTCTTATTTGATTGTTGAATATCTTAAAGAGTTATTTATTTTAATATTTCAAATTAAATCAAACAAGATACTTGTTTTTTCATTTAAAAAATTGTATTTAATAAACATGTTTCCTTAATTCTCTAAGGAAAAACATATTTAGAATAAATAGAAACACTAGAGATGTAAATTGAAATACTATTTTCTGAAACAAACACAACTTTTAATTCTTTAAGAATGACAACAAACTATAGGTGCGAATCATGGGACAAAATGTTAAAGTAGGTTAAAATAATGTGTGAAATAAAAAGAGGAAAGTAGACTTGAAATAATGTGTGAAAATAAATATGAGATGCACCACTATACAGTAAAATAAAATAAAATAAAAAAGAGATAATAAATTGTAACATATAGTAGTAGAAATGAATTCCTAAGTGGGATATGATGGGAAGAGATGAGGAAATAGTGGAGGATAAAATGATAGATAACCCCACAAAACCAAGAAAGTTGATTGAATAGGCCAAAAAGGTCTATAGTATCTAGCTTATGACCAGCACATAATAAACCTTATATCATGTGCCTTGATGGCCCTATATATTCTCAAGTGCCACCCACCCCGCACCCATCAGTGCGTTTGGTTTCGATGAATTAAGATAAGTATTAAAGCAAGTTGGTAATTTTGAGCTAAACCAGTATTTTTATAAATTTATTTAGTTAACGTAGTTAATTAATATATGTTGTCATCATTATTTGATATAGGTTCGATAGAAGTCATAGTCGATCATTGATGTATGGAGATTCACCCCAAGGATTATGGAGGATAGGTTATTGTAATGGGGTTCAGGTTTTATTAATTACGCAACATCTAATCCGAGAAATATTAGTGGAGACGGTATTAGGTGTTCATGCAAGAGGTGTAAAAATAAAAAATTTCTCGATCTAGATGTTGTAACGATGCATCTTCTACACAAAAAATTAACGGAGGAATACCTGTGTTGGTATGCACACGGAGAACCATTTGGTCCTCACGAGACCATGGTAGAAAGGATGGTTAGGTCAACTTCTAGTGCTAGCAACGTGCATGGACTTGTAAATGACAATAGTAATTCTTATAGGACTATGGTTATGGATGCATAAATCAGTCATACCGCTCAATGTCAGATCGTAGATGTAGAACCTAATACAGACGTGGCTAGGTTTTTTTATCTTTTAAATGATTCTGATGAACCATTATGGGATGGCTGCATAAATCACAGTAAATTACCAATCGTTGCACAAGTGTTTACCATAAAGTTGGATTATGGGTTGAGTGATGCTGGTTATGACAAAATTATTGAATAGACGAGAAGCATTTTATCTAAAGGAAATAGGTTGAAAGATAACTTTTATACTTGATGTACAAGGTTTATCAACTGGAAATGAATGTTAGTGCTACATTATCTTTACTAAGTTTGAGTCTTAAAAGAAAGGTGAAGTGCTACAACGAGTATTTTTTCAATGAATACGTGTTTCATAATGAAGAATATGAGCATGGTAGAAAGATATATAATAATAGTGTTTGTGTTAAGGGATTGAATTCTAGTGAGTTTGAAGTTGACTATTATGGGAAATTAGAAGAGGTAATTGTATTACAATATCATAACGAGCATAATAAAGTCTTTTTATTCAAATTTTTGGGAGATGATGTCTTTCAAGTTGGTAAGCTGGTTGAACTATATTGAGTTGCTCTATCGATTGACTTAGAAGAAAATTCAATTTTTTGTGTCTTTGATAATATTTTTGTTGATATTGACGTTGAGGAGTTGAATGTTGTTCTAAGCTCCATCGGACAAGTACAAGTCGATGAAGATGATGATAGCAATGTTATCTACGTACGTAGAAGATTGCGACGGAATTGACGATGAGTCAATTGAAAAGGGAAGAAAACAATTCTGACTAACTATCAAAACATGAAAGTGTAATGCCATAAACTATAATATAATAGTTATTGATGAAATTCCTAACAAAGAAGTATTTATTATTTATTTTATAATTGTTATGTGAACTTGTGTTATTGTGTTGTGTATGCAACTTTCAATTTAAGTATTTGCATGACGGATAAATATGAAATACAGATACAATCTGGCGTCGTTCATTGTGCAAAATACTAATGGAAATTTCATTGTTTCAATGGATCCAAGTTTCCAAACATCTTGATTGGAAACCTCATGTCGATGCATGGTTTACAACATTTAAGGTTAAAAGTTTAACTATTTTTTATGTTAATTGCTTTACTTTATTGAAATTATTGATTTAGGTTTCATAAATATTTAATGCAAGGCTAAATTTAAGTGGGATAGAGCAAATGATAATATTGCGAGGAGGATTGAAAGAATCACGTTGTAACTAGGGAACATCGAAAACAATACGATAATTTTTTTTATTTAAAATATTAAAATTTCATTTGTCATTAACTAATATAGAATACATTTGTATCATGTAGGTTGCATGAGTTTTTATAAAAATATGCTATAGACAATTAACGCTCTACCAGGCTAGAATGACATGACGGTTTAGAAGGATTTCAGGCTGCCATACATCTCCGAGAATATATAGGCGGAAAATATTCAGCACATGACGTCCGAGCATTTCACACAACGCTCACAGTCCGGTGCGGGGAACCGAAGCTGGTAAATTCATGGTTCAGTGCGGGGAACCGAAGCCCAAACGCTCTATTGGTTTTTTTTTTACAGACAAAAATGCTGGCAGAAAAGAAATTACCAACGAGAGGTTTATCGACAGACATTTTTCATCCATGAATTAGTCTATAAAATTCACGCTGATGGAATGGTAGAGTAAATACCGACATAATATGTCGTCGGTAAAATTGTTAAATGTAGTAGTGCATGCGGCTACCCCTCTATTATTTTTTTTTTAATGTTGTTCACCATTTCTTCTTTGAAAAAAAAGTGCAGACAACGCGTCATCTGCTAGCCTAGATTTCGACCACCTAGAGGCCATAGAAAAATCAGGATGAGGTGTTTATGGGTTTAAAATTGTATTCTTTAACCTATTTCAACCTAAAAATAACATAAGAAACACCCTAGAAACCTCAGTAAATCAATCTTTCAATTCACAACACCCCTAAATTTCTCCATAAACAAAAATTTAAATCGAAAAAAAATTTTCTCTCGACCTCAATCTACTTTTTGAGGCAAGTTTAAAATCATAAAGCACCTCTATGGAACTTCTCTTATCGAATGGAACCATTGAGACTAAGATCAATTATTCTTTAGCTACAAAATGACCAACCGACAAGTTTTTTTTTCCTTCGCTGTTATCTGGTGAGTTTCTCGCTACTCTCTCAAACCAATGGATTGAAAAATAAACAAAATGAACCTTTAGATAAAAAAAAAAAATCATGAACTTGAGATTAACCATATATTTTCTCTGATTTTTACATTTTAATTCTCTATTTTTGAATTTGATCTTTTTACCATAATTTCAAACTTAATCTAATCTAATTAGGCTATAAAAGGATTCAATCAAAAGAAAAAAATTAAAGATGAAAATAAAAAGAATGGACATAAGTTAAAAAATAGTGAAGCACCTAAAAAATCCAAATATTTGAGTTTATTTATAATTACAATACAATTATATTATTTATATATATATATAAAAAATTAATACTAAATAAATAAAAAACAGTGCCAATTAAAGAAGGAAAGCCCAGTATAATTAAAAAAAGATTGTGAAACGTGCAACCAGCAACTTTGCCAAACACTAACTAAATCTCAATAATTTTGTTGTTCACCTTCATATAGGTAGATTAGTGGGTTAAACTAATAGATATACCACCATGGCATGAACAGTTAATTTTTTATGCAAACCTAGTTTTAATTCAAGAATATATAAATTAAAAAAAAAATTGAAATTTACAAAATTAGGGAATATATCTGCGTTGACCAAAAGTCAAAAGACGTTTCTCCAATTTATTTTTTTTAAAGAATCATTTATATCAATCAACTTTTAGGAAACTGTTGTGTTATCCATGAAGACACACACTCACAGAATGCTACAAGTTGCTTCTTTATCCGAGTCAAGTCAATTACAGTAGGCAAAATTCCTAAGCGGTATGTCGTCATGTGCAGCACACAGAAAGATCTTGAGATTCATCGCCGGCAGAACTGAACATGCACGTACTTCCCATGTAACAAAGGACTCCATGCCAACTCTATAAATGACTCTCACATGATTATCTAGATCATAATTAGTCCTGCTCTCAACAACACTCGAAACAATTATCAATGGCAAAGCTAGCAGTCCCTCTTCTGATTTTTTTCTTCCTCTTATCGTGTATCCCTTCTCAAGCAGCTCCTCCCCTCCAAACGCCCCTCCAAACGCCAATCCAGAAGGACCATTCAACCAGCCAATATATCATCACTGCATACCTAAAAACCCCTCTCATGCCCACCAAATTGGTCTTGGATCTTGGTGCTACGTACAGCTGGGTAAATTGCGACGACTACATTTCCTCCACTTACCAACATGTCCCCTGTAACAGTTCCATCGCTAATTCTCTTAGTGCTTATGGTTGCGAGGACATTTGCGACGGTCCACCAGGTCCAAATTGTGCAAACAACTCTTTCCTCTTCCTCCTTGACAAACCCCTCGAAACTGTTGACTACAAAAAAGTTAATAGCCTCAACGACGCCCTTGTTGACTATCTCGCCTTGCTCAATAACCTAGGCTCTCTTTCCTCGATCGATAATTTCATCTTTTCCTGTGCCCGAACTGGTTTTCTGAAAGGCCTGGCTAAGGGTGTAACTGGCTTAGCCTCCCTGGGCAACTCAAACCTCTCAATCCCAGTACAGATCAATAAAGCCTTCTCTTCCTCTCCAAATTGTTTTGCTATGTGCTTGTCAGGATCCATCTCTCAACCTGGTGTGGCTCTTTTCGGTAGTAAAGGGCCTTATAATTTCTTGCATGGAATTGACCTCTCAAAATCACTTCTTTACACTCCTCTTATTTTTAACCCGCTTGGAAGAGATTCTGATTCAAATACCCACAGACTCTCTCCTGAGTATTATGTGGGGCTGACTGCCATAAAAGTGAACGGAAAGATGGTGGCTTTTAACAAAGCGCTGTTGGCCATTGATGATCAGTCTGGTTCTGGGGGGACCAGGATCAGCACTGTTGTGCCATACACGAAGTTACAGAGTTCTATTTACAAGGCTTTTACTCTGGCTTTCTTGAAGGAAGCAGCTTCCTCTGCTTTCAATCTTACTACAACAAAGCCTGTCAAGCCATTCAGAGTCTGCTACCCTGCGGATGCTGTGAAAACTACACAAATGGGACCGGCTGTACCAATAATCGAACTTGTGTTGGATAGACAAGATGTGGTTTGGAAGATGTTTGGATCGAACTCTATGGTGAGGGTTACAAAGAAGAGTGTTGATCTTTGGTGCTTGGGTTTTGTGGATGGTGGGATTGATGGCCCATCGATCATGATTGGTGGTCTTCAGTTGGAGGACAATTTGCTACAATTCGATCTACAGTCACAGAAACTGGGTTTCAGTTCATCAATTTTGTCCAAGGGGACCAATTGCGCAGACTACGAATTTCCTACCAGAAAAGTCTAAAAAGATGATGTATTTATACCATCCATCATGTACTTTATGCATGCTTTCGTTTAGTTTTTCTACCTTCGTTAAGCTAAGGGGCAAAGACAGGCCAATCTAGCTTTGTAATAAGAGTTCGTGCTGTCAAATAAATGAATAAAAGGATGCATATATTAAAAGAAATTAGAAAAAAAAAAAAGAGAGAGAGAGTTGGTATATAGCTACAAATTCCTAACAATCTTTGAATGAAAATTGTTTAACAGAAAATTTGTCAAGTATGAATTCTTTCATACCAATCTCTTTAACTTTGTACTTTCATTCCACAAACTTTTCATATATCATATAGAATTCAAGATATAGCTCTTGAACATGAAATCTCTGAAATTCCATACGTCCAAGCTACCATAATAATGAGACTAGAGATTTATTATTTGAAAACTTTGGCGTTTCTTTAAATAAAAATTTTGTTAAATTCAAGGGGGTCATAGAATTACTTTTTCCTTTTCCACCTCATAAATTTTAATTCATTGAAATTTTTAAGTTTCTCACCATACACAACAAAAAATAATGGTGAAATCCTCCTAAAATAGTATTTATCGAAGCAACATTGGTTGCATTAACCTTCTTCTCTTGTATTAAAGTCATGATAATTTTCTAAGATAACATTCAAATATCTATAATTAAAATGTGGCTATAAACTTTCAAAAACAAAATAAAATAAAATATAGTAGACAAATTAAAATTTCAACATACAAATTAACTAAACAATATTGTAATAATTTAGCATAAAAAATGTAACAAGTATCAAGTTTATAATTTAGTTTTTATAAACAACATTATCAGAAATTTAAATAAATTAAATAATTAGATGATATAATTAGATTTGGCAAACAAACTTATAATGAATCCATGCAAACTCATTTAGTCTTAAGATTGTAGGATATTTTAGAGAGTGACATTGTTTAGTTTAAATTGCATGCAAAATTATAAATCAAAGTAAAATACTTAAATTTAAATAGAGTTAAAAAAATCGTAATATACCTAAAAACCATATAGTATAATTGTAATGAGGTGAAAATCTAATTGTATCTTCAATCATTTGGTAATAACATCGTGTAAACAGGAAAAACAAATCATTAGGAACCATTCTTATTCAAAATCACTTCCAAATTCATTTATGATGCCACTTCCTATATATTTTCTTTGCATAAATACTCATCTTATATATAAAAGATTTCTATTTCTTTTGCTTTCCAATTGAATTGTCAATTTTAACACTTTAATACACTTGATTTGTATCCATATCACATTTTTATTTAGCTTATACAAAGGTTTATCGAATACAAAATACAAAACTATGCAAATAGAAGCCTTAAAAACTTCATCTTTTCCACCACGGTATCCTTGGATAGAGCCTTCAAAATCTTATCCCATCACATAGGTTTTATTGGTTACCTGTATCACCAGTAAGTCCTTTAGTGTACATTATAATGATATGTTTATAATATTTATCATACTATTCAAGACATATATTACCACATTCATTTCCTTTATGTAATAATAACTATTGATACACCATAATCGCTTATACAACCCCTTTACATCTAGTTGGATATTCTTCAACTCGTGGCCAAGTATGATCAAGCTATGATGGAATATCATATAAGGATTTGAAATAAAACAATATGAATTTTTGTAACAAGTGTTAGAAAATAAAGTGTCAATAAATTGCTCAAAGTCAACATATCACAATGTACAACATGCAATTACGTGTGAACATTGTCGATAATACAACTTCTATTTACCACACGTACACATTCATTTATTAAATCAAACCATTTGTCGAACCTCCCTTTGACTACCAGTTACTACGGGGTCTCAACTTGAAAAACATCATTTGGGATATTAAATACACTCGATATTTGTGATCTTGATTTTAATGCATCAACAATAAGTTTAACAAGCACTTGTGAAGGCCATAATACACTAAGACTCATGCAATCATCAACTTCAGCTCTTCAATACAAAAATATTTATTAGTCTTATAAAAAAGGTAATTTGCACATTAGTGGTCATATTTCCATAACAATAACCATCATCATATGAGAGTGTTCATCTCTCTTTCGGTTCAATCACAAGTCATTACTTGATTTGATCATTCCAATTTACTATATCATCATACATAGTATCAAATTTATGTCTTGAATGTTGTTGACACATCTTATCTAATAGTTTTTTCAATGCCACATCTTTGAATTTTTTATTGAAGTTACTCATAAAGTGACAAGAATAATAACTATGATATCCATCTGGCTCAGCCCATATCTGTGACATAGCATTTTTAATTGTTAGTGAATTATACACAATCCAATACATCTACTTCTGATATGTCAGTGAATCAAATCTAAAAATCATGTCTAGTTATTGTTTGTTTCTTCTTCAACCAAAGCATAACAAAAAAAAAAACCCTATTATTTACATTATAAACAACTCCAATCAAGATTATCGCCTTGTACTTTCCATATAAGTGAGTGGTGGCAATACTTATCAATGGATGACAATATTGAAACCTCTAAATTAAAAGTACGAATGCCCAAAATCCTATTTAAAATATTGTTGTATCACCATCAACCATCTTATGATCCCACTCAATAACTATACTAGGATTTAATTTTTCCAGAGCCAATAACATCCTAGACAGCATATGAACAGACTCCTCATGTGATTCAAACAACCTCTCTAATAAATTTTTTATAGCTAACCAAGCTTTTTTATACAATATATCATACAAAAATAACTTTATAGATAATTGTTTGAATGGTTGTAATTTTAATACTTATTTCAGCTTTGACAATGGTCAACATCATATTAGAAACAAAATCCGAGTCAATTTGACGGTGAGCTTGCATAACTATTAGATTGTGACATGTGTGGGGCTCTTTCAATTTTGAAATTTCAAATGAATAAGAATTCTTGAGATATCCCCATGTAAATACCATTGACATGATGATTCATACTTACACTATAACTGCACATAAGTTGTGGTTGATCGTTACACTTTGTATTGAAGTGAATTTTTTACATGTCACCACTTAATTGCATTGATTAAATCAATCTTAGTTCAGAACATTTGTCCAACCTCCAACTCAATATGTAAGTCTGAATTCCTATGACTCAAAGCCCAATCAAATCTCATCATATGAGCACCCACTAGTATCTTCAAATTTAGGAACATAGGGTCTCATTATTTGGTTTATTGGCTCACCTTGCTCATCTTTCTCAACAACATCATTGACATGACAATCATTTTCCTCATCACTTGGTTTAAATTTATCATAACAATATGGAGTCGTTATCATACCCAACCAAAGTTCCATATGCACTATTTCTTGAACTGATGTTAGGTTTATTGTATGACTAACTATCCTAGACGGACATGCTACATATGATAATTATGTGGTCCTTTGACTATAACTTGGGACTCAAGTCAACTCCAAACTCGAAAAGTTTTCTATTTTAGGTTTTCTACTCAAGTAAAGCTTTAATATTTGCAACCCATTTGCGGTGATCAACTTAACCATTGTATTAAAAATCATATCACTAGTAATTGGCACACCAGCATAACAATTTGGATGGTCCCCACCCAACATCTTCCAAGTAATATTAACATCGAATTTAGCCAAATTCCATCTAATTCCTCGACACACAATTTTTAAATTTATCAAATGAATTATCTAATTTCAAGTTACATAACTCGATACTTCTTCCATGATAAATGATATTATTATCACTATCAATTATTTTTATTATCACTATCAATGATTTTACCAGGAAATGGAAAAGATCTCATATGTGGTATGTTTTTTTCATTTGTGAACATTGTATTATTTTCTCTCTTTGTTTGTTAAAAATATCATTATTTTGGTATTTTTTTTATCTGTTTCACTTCAGCTTTTTTCTACTCAGTTTATGAGTTTTTATTATTCAATTTCTACTATTTTTGTTGTCATGTGCTGGTTTTTCTAGCCTTTTTTCCATAGTCTGTGTTTGGGGGGGTGGGGTTGGATTCTTTTTTGCCCTCTACTGAGTTGTGTGTGTTGCCAAGTTTCTTGTTATTTGAGAAAGCAAATTGTTGATTTTAGAGAGTTGTGGCTGAAAATTATCTCATCAAGAAATTTGTTTTGGAATTCTTGGATTATTGGCTAATATAATTTCTTTTGGGGTAAGAAATGATGTTAGGACGTGTGGATTCACCTGTACATGCTTTTGAATCTATTGGTGGGCAACTTCTTTTAATTGCATCATTAACTATCAAAGGTGATCACATAGAGGACATTGATGGAAATGAATACATTGATCATGTTGGTTCTTAGAGCTTGCTATAATTGGTCATGCAAATGATAAGGTTCTATTCTTCTTCGCCACCATTTGTATTTTATGTATTTATAAAAGTTTGCCTTGCTTTAATAAAGATATGTAGCGGTTTTTAGTTCTTATTAGATAATTATATAAATCATATAATGGGATCTCACTGAACAGCTTAAGTTTTTTAGTTGAAATGATTCTTTAATATGGTATCAGAACCTTGTTGATCAAATGGCCACGAGTTCAAATCTCACTACCCTCATTCTATTTGATAAGAAATTAAGCACAATATAATATTGACCTATAAGTTTCAAGGTCAAAGAGTTTCCACTTGAAGGAGTGTGTTTGAGAATTGTATAAATTATATCTTAGACCTCACCAAATAGCTTAAGCTTTTGGGTTGAGATAGTTTTTTAACATGGTATCATAGCCTTGTTGACCCAGCGGTCACGAGTTCGAGTCTCACCACTCTCATTCTATTTAATAAAAATTAAGCACATAATAACATGAATATATACAAGTTTCAAGTCTAAAAGTAAACTATAGAGTAAGTGGTTTTTTATAGGGACAAGCACTTTGATGTTGTGAAGGTTGTTGAAAGGAAAGAAAAGGTGTTTATTTGTCAGGTTGCTCCCACGCTTTGTATCTATCATCTCAAATCTTTTTGTCATCTCCTCACCCCTTACAGAATCCTTTGTTTTAACAAATTTGCTTAATTTTTTTTCTTGCACAAATAAGTTCACTGTCAATTTTCTTCTTGGTGAGAGCTACACTATATCAAAGAAAACTCAACTGTCAATTATTAAGCGTAAATTTTTTCTACTTAGTTTATGAGTTTTTATTATGAGGGAGGGGGGGTTGGATCTTTTTTGCCCTCTGCTGAGTTGTGTGTTTTGCCAAGTTCGTGTTATTTAAGAGAGCAAATTGTTGATTTTAGAGAGTCGTGTCTGAAAGTTATCTTATCAAGAAATGTGTTTTAGAATTCTCTAATTATTGGCCGATGTAATTGTTTTTGTGGCAAAAAATGATGTCAAGACATGTGGATTCACATGCACATGCTTTTGAATCTATTGATGGATAACCTATTATGATTGCATCACCAACTGTCATAGGGTGCTCACATAAAGGACATTGATGAAAATGAATAAAGTGATCATGTTGGTTCTTAGAGCTTGTTATAATTGGTCATGCAAATGATAAGGTTCTATGCTTCTTCGCCACCATTTTCATTTTATGTATTTATAGAAGTTTTCCTTTTTTTAATAGAGGTTTGTTGACAATTCTCAAGTACTGTTAGAGAATTATATAAATCATATCATGGGATCTCACTTAACATCTTAAGCTTTTGAATTGAGATGGTTCTTTGACATGATATCAAAGTCTTGTTGACCAAGTGGTTACGAGTTTGAATCTCACTACCCTCATTTTATTTGATAAAAAATTAAGCATAATATAGTATGAGCATGTGTAAGTTTTAAACCCAAAGAACTTTTACTTGAAGGGGTGTGTTTGAGAATTGTATAAATCATATATTGGGTCTCACCAAACAGTTTAAGCTTTTGAGTTGAAATGATTCTTTGACATGATATTAGAGCTTTGTTGACTAGACGGTCACGAGTTCGAATCTCACCACCCTGATTTTATTTGATAAAAATTAAACATATGGTAGTATGAACATATAAAAATTTCAAGCATAAAGAATTTTCATATTTTAAAGCTGAAATTTGGTAGCTTAAACTTTAGAGTAAAATGGTTCCTTGATAAGGACAAACACTCTTAAACTCATTTGTTGTTGTTAAGGTTGTTGAAAGGAAAGAAAGGGTGTTTGTTTGTCAGGTTGCTCCTAGCTTTGTATCTATCATCTCAAATCTTTTTTTCGTCTCTTCACCCCTCACAGAATCCTTTGTTTTGACAAATTTGCTCATGTTTTTTCCTGCACAAATAAGTTCACTATCAATTTTCTTCTTGCTGAGAGCTACACTATATCAAAGAAAACTCAACTGCCATTTATTCAGCCTAACTTCCGTTTGTTTTTGTTTTACTACATCTTCGAAGAGGTTCCAGAAAGCATGGTGCTGTCAGCTTTCCTCCATCTCAGACATTTGATGGGTCGCCTTTGCCAATAAAAGAACAGCACGCCTCAAGTTCAACCAACTCAGAGGTTACTTCCCTAACCTTCAATTAACTTCTTTTGCTCTGTCTTTGCGCCTATTACTACAGCAATAGTTGTCTACTTGATATAACATAGCCATTTCTGTTTTCATGGATTAAGCATGTCTTACCTCTTCTATTTGTTGGTTGATTGTTTTTTTTACATTCGTTATTCAATTTGTTGAGCTCCCTGCTCTTTTTTGTAACTTATTCTCTTTTTTCTATGCCTGTGATTTGGAAATCAATTTCAAAACAACTCCTTCAGCTATAGCGCCTTGGCTTGCCCTAATCCTCCACCATTTTTTCCTTTTCACTCACATTTTGTTTCCTCGGAAATAGCTTCCACAAGCTGGACATTCACTTCTCTGCTCAAATCTTTCCATTCAATCAAGATGAAACTATTTTTAGTCCACACACACCTCAATATTTTTCATGCTTAACTGTTTTTTGCTATAATTTTTACAGGGGATAGTGATTTGACTATTATTGGGTTGCTGGTTTTCAAGCAATTATTCTTCCTTTTCTTATATTCTTTATTTTGAGATATAGTTGCAAGTTTCGTTTGTATATCTACGCTTTTGTGTTTGCTGCAAGAGCACTAGGCTTTTTCAGGTGTTTTTACATTTGCTCCTGAATGAACTTAGAAGCTAGCTTCCTGGTGTTGGACTCCATTATGCCTGCCATTGTTGTTCCCCTTGGTTTGCACTGCCATTTTTCCATGTTGCCTTGCATCTGTGCAAGTTGTACTGGTTTGGAAAGGAGACTGGAAGAAGACAGATGAGACATTGAACTAGCTTTAATTGATCGTCTTAGCTTCCCTTCTATAGGTTTTTCAATTTTTTATGGATGAGAAATTTGTTAACTTGCTGGCTTTTGTTACATCTTTGTTTTTCTTACTATGTTTTTTTGCCTCGCAAACCATGCATGCTTGACACAACTGCTCCACCACCATCATTTCTTCTCTCTCACACAGTCTTAGAAGTTAGTGGAGTCCTTTATGTCTTGCATTTACTCTTTTCTTGTCATTAGAATCAATAAAAATGGACAGAGATTAGTTAGGATTTCTAGATAGATTGAGTTTTCAATGGCAGAGGATCAGAGTGGGATTTGTATGCAATAGTAAGCAATTGCACCTCTGCTAATACTACTACAAACAGAAACAGCAGTAGCAACAGCGATGAGAATTATGAAAGCCCTTTTGAGTGCTTGACTTCTTTGACTTTTGATGACGATGATGAAGAACTCAACCCATTTTATTTTCCAAATCTTGCTGCGAAGCCAAGAAACAACAATTGTTTACAAGAATTGCAAGATTCTTACAAGTCTTCTTTTCCTAGCCAAAATTATTTTCTTGAAAATACATGTTTTCTAATTCTTTTTGTTTAAAAAAATAAAAAACACCAAAATAATTATTCTTCGATATAAAAGAAGTTTTATTTGATTGTTGAATATCTTAAAGAGTTATTTATTTTAATATTTCAAATTAAATCAAACAAGATACTTGTTTTTTCATTTAAAAAAATGTATTTAATAAACATGTTTCCTTAATTCTCTAAGGAAAAACATATTTAGAATAAATAAAAACACTAGAGATGTAAATTGAAATACTATTTTCTGAAACAAACACAACTTTTAATTCTTTAAGAATGACAACAAACTATAGGTGCGAATCATGGGACAAAATGTTAAAGTAGGTTAAAATAATGTGTGAAAAAAAAGAGAGGAAAGTAGACTTGAAATAATGTGTGAAAATAAATATGAGATGCACCACTATACAGTAAAATAAAATAAAATAAAAAAGAGATAATAAATTGTAACATATAGTAGTAGAAATGAATTCCTAAGTGGATATTTAAGGGATATGATGGGAAGAGATGAGGAAATAGTGGAGGATAAAATGATAGATAACCCCACAAAACCAAGAAAGTTGATTGAATAGGCCAAAGAGGTGTATAGTATCTAGCTAATGACCAGCACATAATAAACCTTATATCATGTGCCTTGATGGCCCTATATATTCTCAAGTGCCACCCACCCCGCACCCATCAGTGCGTTTGGCTTCCATGAATTAAGATAAGTATTAAAGCAAGTTGGATAATTTTGAGCTAAACTAGTATTTTTATAAATTTATTTAGTTAACGTAGTTAATTAATATATGTTGTCATCATTATTTGATATAGGTTCGATAGAAGTCATAGTCGATCATTGATGTATTGAGATTCACCCCAAGGATTATGGAGGATAGGTTATTGTAATGGGGTTCAGGTTTTATTAATTACGCAACATCTAATCCGAGAAATATTAGTGGAGACGGTATTAGGTGTTCATGCAAGAGGTGTAAAAATAAAAAGTTTCTCGATCCAGATGCTGTAACGATGCATCTTCTACACAAAAAATTCACGGAGGAATACATGTGTTGGTATGCACACGGAGAACCATTTGGTCCTCACGAGACCATGGTAGAAAGGATGGTTAGGTCAACTTCTAGTGCTAGCAACGTGCATGGACTTGTAAATACAATAGTAATCCTTATAGGACTATGGTTATGGATGCATAAATCAGTCATACCGCTCAATGTCCAATCATAGATGTAGAACCTAATACAGACGTGGCTAGGTTTTTTTATCTTTTAAATGATTCTAATGAACCATTATGGGATGGCTGCATAAATCACAGTAAATTACCAATCGTTGCACAAGTGTTTACCATAAAGTCGGTTTATGGGTTGAGTGATGCTGGTTATGACAAAATTATTGAATAGACGAGAAGCATTTTATCTAAAGGAAATAAGTTGAAAGATAACTTTTATACTTGATGTACAAGGTTTATCAACTGGAAATGAATGTTAGTGCTACATTATCTTTACTAAGTTTGAGTCTTAAAAGAAAGGTGAAGTGCTACAACAGGTATTTTTTCAATGAATACGTGTTTCATAATGAAGAATATGAGCAAGGTAGAAAGATATATAATAATAGTGTTTGTGTTAAGGGATTGAATTCTAGTGAGTTTGAAGTTGACTATTATGAGAAATTAGAAGAGGTAATTGTATTACAATATCATAACGAGCATAATAGAGTCTTTTTATTCAAATTTTTGGGAGATGATGTCTTTCAAGTTGGTAAGCTGGTTAAACTATATTGAGTTGCTCTATCGATTGACTTAGAAGCAAATTCAATTTTTTGTGTCTTTGATAATATTTTTGTTGATATTGACGTTGAGGAGTTGAATGTTGTTCTAAGCTCCATCGGACAAGTACAAGTCGATGAAGATGATGATAGCAATGTTATCTACGTACGTAGAAGATTGCGATGGAATTGACAACGAGTCAATTGAAAAGGGAAGAAAACAATTCTGACTAACTATCAAAACACGAAAGTGTAATGCCATAAACTATAATATAATAGTTATTGATGAAATTCCTAACAAAGAAGTATTTATTATTTATTTTATAATTGTTATGTGAACTTGTGTTATTGTTTTGTGTATGCAGCTTTCAATTTAAGTATTTGCATGATGGATAAATAGGAAATACCGATACAATCTGGCGTCGTTCATTGTGCAAAATACTAATAGAAATTTCATTGTTTCAATGGATCAAAGTTTCCAAACATCCTAATTGGAAACTTCATGTCGATGCATGGTTTACAACATTTAAGATTAAAAGTTTAACTATTTTTTATGTTAATTCCTTTACTTTATTGAAATTATTGATTTAGGTTTCATAAATTTTTAATGCAAGGCTAAATTTAAGTGGGATAGAGCAAATGATAATGTTGTGAGGAGGATTTGAAAGAATCACGCTGTAACTAGAGAACATCGAAAACAATATGACAATTTTTTTTATTTAAAATATTAAAATTTCATTTGTCATTAACTCATATAGAATACATTTGTATCATATAGGTTGCATGATTTTTTATAAAAATATGCTACAAACAATTAACGCTCTACTAGGCTAGAATGACATGACGGTTTGGAAGGATTTCAGGCTACCATACATCTCCGAGAATATATGGGCAGAAAATATTCAGTGCATAACGTCCGAGCATTTCACACAACGCTCACAGTCCGGTGCGGGGAACCGAAGCTGGTAAATTCATGGTTCAGTGCGGGGAACCGAAGCCCAAACGCTCTATTGGTTTTTTTTTTACAGACGGAAATGCTGGCAGAAAAGAAATTACCAACGAGAGGTTTATCGACAGACATTTTTCATCCATGAATTAGTCTATAAAATTCACGCTAATGGAATGGTAGAGTAAATACCGACATAATATGTCGTCGGTAAAATTGTTAAATGTAGTAGTGCATGCGGCTACCCCTCTATTATTATTTTTTTTTTAATGTTGTTCACCATATCTTCTTTGAAAAAAAAAGTGCAGACAACGCGTCATCTGCTAGCCTAGATTTCAACCACCTAGAGGCCATCGAAAAATCAGGATGAGGTGTTTATGGGTTTAAAATTGTATTCTTTAACCTATTTCAACCTAAAAACAACATAAGAAACACCCTAGAAACCTCAGTAAATCAATATTTTAATTCAAAACACCCATAAATTTGTCCATAAACAAAAATTTAAATCGAAAAAAAATTTTCTCTCAACCTCAATCTACTTTTTGAGGCAAGTTTAAAATCTTAAAGCACCTCTATGGAACTTCTCTTATCGAATGGAACCGTTGAGACTAAGATCAATTATTTTTTCGCTACAATATGATCGGCCGACAAGTTTTTTTTTCCTTCGCTGTTATCTGGTGAGTTTCTCGCTACTCTCTCAAACCAATGCATTGAAAAATAAACAAAATGAACCTTTAGACAAAAAAAAAATCATGAACTTGAGATTAACCATATATTTTCTCTGATTTTTACATTTTAATCCTCTATTTTTGAATTTGATCTTTTTACCATAATTTCAAACTTAATCTAATCTAATTAGGCTATAAAAGGATTCAATCAAAAGAAAAAAATTAAAGATAAAAATAAAAAGAATGGACATAAGTTAAAAAATAGTGAAGCACCTAAAAAATCCAAATATTTGAGTTTATTTATAATTACAATACAATTATATTATTTATATAAAAAAAAATTAATACTAAATAAATAAAAAACAGTGCCAATTAAAGAAGGAAAGCCCAGTATAATTAAAAAAAGATTGTGAAACGTGCAACCAGCAACTTTGCCAAACACTAACTAAATCTCAATGATTTTGTTGTTCACCTTCATATAGGTAGATTAGTGGGTTAAACTAATAGATATACCACCATGGCATGAACAGTTAATTTTTTATGCAAACCTAGTTTTAATTCAAGAATATATAAATTAAAAAAAAAATTGAAATTTACAAAATTAGGGAATATATCTGCGTTGACCAAAAGTCAAAACAAGTTTCTCCAAATTTTTTTTTTAAAGAATCATTTATATCAATCAACTTTTAGGAAACTGTTGTGTTATCCATGAAGACACACACTCACAGAATGCTACAAGTTGCTTCTTTATCCGAGTCAAGTCAATTACAGTAGGCAAAATTCCTAAGCGGTATGTCGTCATGTGCAGCACACAGAAAGATCTTGAGATTCATCGCCGGCAGAACAGAACATGCACGTACTTCCAATGTAACACCGGACTCCATGCCAACTCTATAAATGACTCTCACATGATTATCTAGATCATAATTAGTCCTGCTCTCAACAACACTCGAAACAATTATCAATGGCAAAGCTAGCAGTCCCTCTTCTGATTTTTTTCTTCCTCTTATCGTGTATCCCTTCTCAAGCAGCTCCTCCCCTCCAAACGCCCCTCCAAACGCCAATCCAGAAGGACCATTCAACCAGCCAATATATCATCACTGCATACCTAAAAACCCCTCTCATGCCCACCAAATTGGTCTTGGATCTTGGTGCTACATACAGCTGGGTAAATTGCGACGACTACATTTCCTCCACTTACCAACATGTCCCCTGTAACAGTTCCATCTTTTATTCTCTTAGTGCTTATGGTTGCGAGGACATTTGCGACGGTCCACCGGGTCCAAATTGTGCAAACAACTCTTTCATCTTCCTCCTTGACGGACCCCTCGAAACTGTTGACTACAAAAAAGTTAATAGCCTCAACGACGCCCTTGTTGACTATCTCGCCTTGCTCAATAACCTAGGCTCTCTTTCCTCGATCGATAATTTCATCTTTTCCTGTGCCCGAACTGGTTTTCTGAAAGGCCTGGCTAAGGGTGTAACTGGCTTAGCCTCCCTGGGCAACTCAAACCTCTCAATCCCAGTACAGATCAATAAAGCCTTCTCTTCCTCTCCAAATTGTTTTGCTATGTGCTTGTCAGGATCCATCTCTCAACCTGGTGTGGCTCTTTTCGGTAGTAAGGGGCCTTATAATTTCTTGCATGGAATTGACCTCTCAAAATCACTTCTTTACACTCCTCTTATTTTTAACCCGTTTGGAAGAGATTCTGATCCGTATACCCAGAGATCTCCTGAGTATTATGTAGGGCTGACTTCCATAAAAGTGAACGGAGAGATGGTGGCTTTTAACAAAGCGCTGTTGGCCTTTAATGATCGAGGTTATGGGGGGACCAGGATTAGCACTCTTGTGCCATACACGAAGTTACAGAGTTCTATTTACAAGGCTTTTACTCTGGCTTTCTTGAAGGAAGCAGCTTCCTCTGCTTTCAATCTTACTACAACAAAGCCTGTCAAGCCATTCAGAGTCTGCTACCCTGCGCGTGCTGTGAAGACTACACAAATGGGACCGGCTGTACCAATAATCGAACTTGTGTTGGATAGACAAGATGTGGTTTGGAAGATATTTGGATCGAACTCTATGGTGAGGGTTACAAAGAAGAGTGTTGATCTTTGGTGCTTGGGTTTTGTGGATGGTGGGATTGATGGCCCATCGATCATGATTGGTGGTCTTCAGTTGGAGGACAATTTGCTACAATTCGATCTACAGTCACAGAAACTGGGTTTCAGTTCATCAATTTTGTCCAAGGGGACCAATTGCGCAGACTACGAATTTCCTACCAGAAAAGTCTAAAAAGATTATGTATCTATACCATCCATCATGTACTGTGTGCATGCTTTCGTTGAGTTTTTCTACCTTCGTTAAGCTAAGGGGCAAAGACAGGCCTATCTAGCTTTGTAATAAAAGTTCGTGTTCTCAAATAAATGAATTTAAATTTGACATAATTATTGTGTCGTTGTGGTCAACTTAAATTTAAAACAATTGTTGTGACCAACTTAAGTCATCAAAATAGGCTCCACTCATGCAGCCAATATTATTTTACTACATCAGTTCCCACTTATATGGCCCACCTAATTTTATAAAAATGGACAGAGATTTGTATGCAATAGTAAGCAATTGCACCTCTGCTACTACCACTACAAACAGAAACAGCAGTAGCAAAATCTATAGAGACAGTTTAACCGGTAAGGTTTTAAATTAATTTTTAATGATTATTAATTTTAGAATTTATAAAATTAATTAAGATATATACAAACTAACTGATATCAATATTAATTAAAAAAAACAGCAGTATCAACATCTATGAGAATTATGAAAGCCCTTTTGAGTGATTGATTTCTTTGACTTTTGATGACGATGATAAAGAACTCAACCCATTTTATTTTCCAAATCTTGCTGCTAAGCCAAGAAACAATAATTGTTTGCAAGAATTGCAAGATTATTACAAGTCCTTTTCTCCTAGCTTCACCACCAGTATTGGTCTTCAAGGGAGGAATAATAATAATAATAATAATCATCATCATTGTTGTAATCCAATTTTGGATTCACCATAATTTTCTTGAATGTTATTTTATTTCTATTATTATTTATAAAAATCCAAAAAAATTAAGAAAAAGTTTAAAATTCAAAAATATTTTTCTCGAGTCAACCGCATCTTTCCGTCAAAACCGAGTCCACCAGGTCAATACGGGTCAAACCATGTCGACCAGGGTAAAAAATGAGTTTCGGGCCGTTTCGGGTCAAAACCGTCATTTTTTACCAAAACCGAGTTCACCGGTTCAATACGGGTCAAACCATGTCGACCAGGATAAAAAATGAGTTTCATGTCGTTTTGGGTCAAACCTGTTATTTTTTGGTCAAAACTCGGTCCACCGGGTTTATATCCATTGAAAGTTTTTTTTTTATGTTTCAACATAATTTTCGGTAATTAAAATTAATTTTTAGCGGTTGAATCGGGCTTTTTCTAATACTGATTTAAGTTTTAATTTTACCTATATAAATATATATTATTATATATAATAAAACAAAATTAATAATACAGAATTGTCATATTAGGCGGGGCAGTTACATTTATTATAGGCGAGCAGTTGGATGGATATATTTTTTTTATTTAAAGCAGATGCTTGTTGTCGCTTCTTATTGGCTATAAATAGCCAGTGACAGTGCGCCAGAGAATGGGGAGAGGAAGGAAAAAAAAAAAAAAAGAATTGCAAACACTATTCATGTTTTTTTTTACTATTTCTTCATGCGGGCGGGTAAGATATTGATTTTTATTAAAAACAATATGGAAAATACCAAATATATCCTAACCGTTAGATCTAATAGTGTTTAGATCTGAACCGTTGATTTAATAGGATATAATAGAGCTTACCACACCCAATTAAAACCCAAATCAATCTCAGCCCTTAAAACAATTTTCCCTTAGATCCAGTGGTGCCACGTCACCCAGTGTACCAATCTCTCGGTACACCGCGTCATACCCGATCAAAACGCTGCTCATCCGGACCGTCCGATCAACCTGCAGATCAAGCCAATCACAGTTGCACGATCTTTTCATCAGAGATCCAACGGATCACAGGCTTCAGCTGCACCGGTGTAACGTGCTAGCGTTCACACCGTAGTATAAACCAGAGCCTCTCTCTCCTCTCGCCGGCGACTCTCTCTCTCTCTTCCGATCTCCCATCTCCTGCCGTCTCAAGCCTCCAAACCACCACAGAAAGGTCGCCAACCTCCTACAAAGCAAAACACCGGCCTTTTTCAGCGTTTTCTCCGCCTCATCTGGCCGCGATCGTCGCCGGCCACCGAAGCTTCAAACCGACGATTCTCCCTCTTCAGCCATCAGCGACCGTCGAGACCACCACCATCAGAATCCTCACCCTCAGATCTACCAGAATCAACCATTTTTTGGCCAGAAATCTCGCCGGAAAATTTCGCCGCCTCCAACAGTAGCCGCGCGTGAGCCACACGCGCCGCCAGTGGCATTTTCGTAATTTTCGGAGAACTTCGAGGGTATTTCAGTATTTTACCTATACAGTGCCACTCAGGTAATTTTTTGGGTTTCTACTGGTATTTTTGATATTTTTTTATATATAAATGCTTGTAAATTTTCTTGCATGTCGTAAAAAAATATAAAAACCAAAGTCGACACGTCTCTTTGTTTTTGAAAAGGACTGATGTCAAAAATGTAAATACCAAATATGGATTATGTCCATTATTTTTTTTGGTAACCCAGACGTAATTCTCCTTTTTATGGTTAAAACGTCAGTTTTTAGACGAGTCTCCTAATTTTTAGGGACTGATGTCATTTTTAACGCGTCCCCTACTTTTAGGGACCGACGTTAACCATTTTTAAAAAACAAGTTACCAATAAACCCAAAATATAATGGATTATATCCATTATTTCTTTTGGTAACCCAGACGTAACTCTCCTTTTTAGGGACAAACGTCAATATTTTAGACGAGTCTTCTAATTTTTAGGGACTGATGTCATTTTTAACGTGTCTCCTATTTTTAGGGACCGACGTTAATCATTTACAAAAATTTACAAATAAGCCCAAAATATAATCGCATTTGAATCAAATAAAAACACACAAGTAAGGGTAACCTTTCTTTTGAAAGGATGTTTTAAGGGTGGTGTCTACCTTCCCTTAATCATAACTAACCCCGTACCCGAATCTCTGGGACCAGTGTTTAATTTGGGATTTCTAGTTCCCTCAAATTACTAGATGGCGACTCCAATAAAATCTTTGTTTCCCCTAATCGAGAAAAAACCTTTTTTGTTAAATAAACAAAAAAGTGGGAGCCGTCGCCCGACGTCGTGTATCGACAATCATCATCATCATCATCATCATAGCTCCTCCAATTCTGATTTTTGGGTCATTTTGGCCAAAATCAACAACTTGCACAACAATTTAAGGAAGAAGAAGACAATTCTAATTAACTATCAAACCAGAAAGTAAAATGCCATAAACTATAATATAATAGTTATTGATGAAATTCTTAATAAAGAAGTTTTATATATATATATATATATATATATATATATATATATAATTGTTATGTGAACTTATGTTATTGTGTTGTACGTGTAGCTTTCAATTTAAGTATTTTCATGATGGATAAATAGGGAATATAGATACAATCTGGCATCATTCACTGTGCAAAACACTAATGGAAATACCGACGGTTCGTGTCCGTTGATGTATTAAACAGGCGAAAGGAATTGTTCCCATTCCCCTGGCACTGCTCACAGTCCACAACACTAATGCAAATACCGACAGTTCGGGTCCGTCGATGTATTCTAGAGGCGAAGGGAATTGTTCCCCTTCCCTAGCACTGGTCACAATCCACAACACCGATGGAAATACCAATGATTCATGTCCGTCGGTGTATTATAGAGAGGAAGGGAATTGTTCATCTCCTCCCTACACTGTTCACTATGCAAAACACTGATGGACTGAAAACCATCGGTGTATTCCAAAGACGAAGGGAATTGTTCCCCTTCTGATATCAGTGATGGCAATTAAAGTCCACTAAGTGAGTTTCAAGTTCCCGAGGGAATTGCTGATAGACTGCGAATTCCAATGCACTGATAATTAATGCATATTTGACCGTGTAGTATTTACAATTTTCCAAACAGAATCACGGATGATCCTTAAAAAATCTGGAGGGTTTTTTGAAAATTTTAGTATGAAATAAAAATTTCAAGGTGATGTTACCGAGGGAATCACCAACGGAATAATTTAAAATAATATTTAATTTTCATCAGTGATTCCCTCGATAAAATGTAGTATAAAACCCAACGAGGACACTAGAAGTTTATTTTTTTCTCTCACTCTCACTCTCTCAAATCATCTCCTACTTCAATCCTCTCCTAAATTATAGTCCCACGTAGTAGAATTTAAGGTTTTTTCTCTCAACACAATTAACAAGTATATGTGGTGAATCTTTGGACGTATTTTCTTCTTATTTTTCTTCTTTTCTTCAATTTATTAACAATATATTTTCATTTTTTTTGTTTGTTTTATCACATGTAGATAAACTCTAAAAGTCAGCACACCATTAAGGTAAGAATTTTTAATTCCTAAAGCCTATATTTGTTTTTGTATTATTTTTTTGTCTCTTTTATTGTCTACATTGCAATAATATTTTATTGTTATGTTGAATTTTAATTTTTATTGTCAAATTTGTAGTATAAATATCAATTAAATATATAGGATTAAATTTAATTATAAAAAAATTCTTGTCAATTTAGGATTAAAAACATTTTCATGTTGAAAATGAGATGAAATTGAATAATCCAAAATTATTGGTAAAAATAAAATAAAATCAACTGGTTTGTGGCATATATGTTGTATATTTGGAGGATTAAAAATTCTGGATAGTTTCTAGTATATGGGAGGTGCTGCCAAATTTTTTTAAAAAAAAATCGAAATTGGTTATGCAAAGTTGAATAATATATGTAGATGCATAGGGGAAAATCAATTGCATATCGTGAGCACATGATCGCAACCAGTTCTTCTAGCAGCAATGATGACAATAACGTGTCATTACGTGCCGACCAAAAAGAGGCACCTGCGTCGACTTACAACGCTGCCTCTTCAAGTGCAGTTTCACAACGTAGAGGAGGTGTCCCTTCACAGCGGGATCCATTCACCCGTAAGTACGAGGCTCATTGGAAGAACGGCCTTTCACTGTAAGTTTGTTTTGCTTTGAGCTGGTATATGTTTAACAATTTATGAACAAATAATATTTCATTAAATTTATCAATTTTCAGGTTCACAAACATTAAGGTTGCCCGAGTAATAACATTGGTGTTTAAATTGTCGATGAAAATTCTATTGTTTCAATGGATCCAAGTTTCCAAACATCCTGATTGGAAATCTCATGTCGATGCATGATTTACAAGATTTAAGGTTAATGTTAACTTAAAATTTTAGTTATTTTTATGTTAATTCCTTTACTTTATTGAAATTATTGATTTATTTTTTTATAAATTTTTAATGCAAGGCTAAATTTGAGTGGGATAGAGCAAATGAAATGTTGCAAGGAGGTTTGGGAGAATCACGTTGCAACTAGGGAACATTGAAAACAATACGATAATTTTTTTATTTTAAATATTAAAATTTCATTTGTCATTAACACATATAGAATATGTTTGTATCATGTAGGTTGTGTGATTTTTGGTATGAGGTGCAAAAACAATCTAAAAAATATGTCAGAGAAAACACTCTATCATACTAGAATGACATGGCGATTTGGAAGGATTTCATGCTGCCATACATCTCGAAGAATATATGGGCGGAATATATTCAGCACATGATGTCTGAGCATTTCACACGACGCTCACAGTCCGGTGCAGGGAACTGGAGCTGGCAAATTAACAGTTTAGTGCGGTGAACCACAGCCCACAAATGCTTTATCGGGTTTGTTTTACGAACAGAAATGTCCACAAAAAAGAAATTACCAACGGACATTTTCCATCCATGAATCAATCTGTAAAAATTCACGTCAATAGAATGGTAGAATAAATACCGACAGAATACTCTGTTGGTAAAATTGTTAAATGTAGAGGTGCATGCGACTACCCCTTTATTATTTTTCTTCTTTTTAATGTTGTTCACCATTTCTTATTTGAAAAAACAATGCAGACAACGCGTCATCTGCTAGCCCAGATTTCACCCACCTAGGGGCTATAGAAATAGCAGGATGGGGTGTTTGTGGGTTTGTAATTGTATTCTTTAACCTATTTCAACCTAAAAAAAAGACATAAGAAACACCCTAGAAACCTCAGTAAATCATTCTTTCAACTCAAAACACCCCTAAATTTGTCGATAAACAAAACTTTAAATCGAAAAAAAAAATTCGCTAGAATATGACCAACCGACAAGTTTTTCTTTCATTCGTTGTCATCTGGTGAGTTTCTCGCTACTCTCTCAAACCAATAGATTGAAAAATAAACAAAATGAACTTTTTAGACAAAAAAAATATCATGAACTTGGGATTAACCATATATTTTCTCTGATTTTTACATTTCAATCCTCTATTTTTGAATATGATCTTTTTACCATAGTTTCAAACTTAGTCTAATCTAATTAGGCTATAAAAGGATTCAATCAAAAGAAAAAAATTAAAGATAAAAATAAAAAGAATGGACATAAGTTAAAAAATAGTGAAGCGCATAAAAAATCCAAATATTTGAGTTTGTTTATAATTATAATACAATTATATTATTTATATATATATATATATATAAAATTAAAACTAACTAAATAAAAAACAGTGCCAGTTAAAGAAGGAAAGCCTAGTATAATAGTTGCATATTCAATTGTTTTCTGAAGTTCAAGTGAAGCTTACCTATACGCATAATGATAGTAATCTAGATATATGAACTTTTCATTTCGTTAGCTTTGCATATAAAATGTTGGTTTTTATATTGATATGGCCTTCGTTTTAAAAGAGATGAGGATAATTAAAAGCAAAATTTAAAGTAATCTCAAAGTTGTTACCCATAAGCAGAATGTCATCAGCATAAACTAGAAGATAGAAGATATCGGTACCAACAGACAAGATAAATAAGAAGGTGTCAACCTTGGAAGCATGAAAGATAGTAGAAAGAAGAAAATCACTCAGACGAGTGTACCATGCTCGTGGAGCCTGTTTTAAACCATATAAAGACTTATGCAACCAGCACACATGAGACGGAAGAGCAAAGTCAACAAAACCTGGAGGTTGTTTTATGTAGACTTCTTCAGCAAAAACACCATTGAGGAAGGCATTATGAATATCAAGTTCATGAATCTTCCAATTGTGAGAGACCATAGTGGAGAAGACTAATCTGATTGTCGCTTGCTTAACAACTGGACTGAAAGTTTTAGAATAATCAATGTCTTCTTGTTGAGTAAAGCCTCTAGCAACTAAACATGCCTTATACCCCTCAACATTGCCATCCACACGGCACTTTATCTCATACACTCACTAGCAACCAACAACATTCATCGAATGATGAAAAGGAACTAGGGACCAGGTGTTATTAAAGCGTAAGACTTGAATTTCATCGCGCATAACATCACGCCACTCCTCATACCTGTAAGCATTAAAGAATGTAAGCGGCTCACAAGTAGGAGAAAACATTACCCAATAGTAAGGAGCAGCAGAGGTGGCTGTAGACATTGTGAGGAGGGTAGTCTTCGGCAACTGAGGATGAAGAACCATCAGATGCTGACGAGCAACAGACCGAGGGGTAGAAGAATCTAAAATGGGAGCTACTGAAGAGGATAAGATAAGAGATCAACAAAGAGTTGCAGACCTGCAAGAGAATCTGTTGAAGGACCAGAGCTCACAACAACAAATGTAGGAGAACCTGCCGCAGAATCAGAGGTGGCTGTAGTGACATACCTGGAACTATACAACTCTAAAGGAGGTAAAGATGTTCCTGCATAATGATAATTAGAGAAACATGCAGATGGTGATATAGGGGCAGGGCTGGGTAGCGGTGGTATAGTGGCAAGTAAGGGTGGGGAATGGTGGGGTTGTGTAGGTGAAGCTAGAGGGGGTGGCAGATCTGCTGGGTGTGGTGTTTGGCGACTTAGTAGGGAGAAAATTTAGGGGGGTAATCAAGGTGGGCAAATGTGTGGACTGGGAATGAGTGCCTGGTGGGTGGGCTATCTACTCAGATTTTACAAAAGGAAATACACCTTTATGAAAACGAACATAATGAGAGACATATATACATTAAGATACGAAATCGAGACAACGATAACCAAGATGAGAGGAACTACAACCTAAGAACACACATGGAGTTGAATGTAAATCCAACTTATGAGTATGATATGGACGCAAAAACAAAAAACAAAGACACCTAAAAGTACGTAGAAAATTATAATCAAGAGTACGATTAAACAAACATTCAAAAGGAGACTGATTTTTAAGGACAAGAGTAGGCATGTGATTGGTAAGATATACTAATGATTCAAACATATAATTTCAAAATCGTAACAGAGCACTACATTGGCCTAAGAGGGTAAGACCGGTTTCGATAATATAGCGATGGTGACGTTCAACATTATCATTTTGCTTATGCGTATAAGGATAGATTAACCTGTGATGAATACCAATAGTTCGAAAGAAACTGTTTAACTTATGATATTCACCACCTCAATCAGTTTGAACAGATTTAATTTTACGGGAAAACTAACTTTCAACAAACACTTGAAAACGTTAGAATATAGGAAACACATCGGATTTTACAACAAGAGGATAATACCATATATATTTTGTATGCGCATTGATAAAAATAACAAAGTAACAAAAACCATCAGAGAAAAACATAGGAGCAAGGCCTCAAACATCACTAAATATTAAATTAAGTGGGGCAGTAGTTTATGACTCGTATGTCGCAATGACAAACGTGAAAACTTGTCAAACGGACAAGCTTGACATTGAACAAAAGAGCATCTAGAAGTACACATTATTTTATTTTTAAAAACTAACAAATTGAAATTACGAGAAGTAGAAGTAGGATGACTCAATCAATGATGTCAAAGATCAGCAGTCGTAGAGATTCAAGAAGACCAATAAGCTTGAGAAATGGTGGTGACAGAAGGGAGAGAACATATATAGAACATCATTGCTCTGATCGGAAATGAGAACTGCTTTGGTGGTGAGATCTTTTACATAAAACATAGAGGCGTGAAATTCAAAATAAACATTATTATGATGATAAAAATTTTAAACAGATAGCAATGGTTTGGTAATGTGAGGAACATGGAGAACGTTAGATAATGTAAAGGTGCGTTTAGAGGAACGTAACATGGTATGCCTAATATGTGATATGGAAAGACCCTTATCGTCACTAACATGCAAGTGATCATTACCAAGATAGGGTGCATAATCAGTCAGAGTTGCAAGATCAGGCGTAATGTGTTGGTTCACACTAGTGTCTGGGAACCAAGTAGGGCAGAAACGATACCATCAACAAGATGGGCAGAGGGCTGGTGACCACTACTGCGAAGCTGAGCACATTGTGGGGCTGTGTAGCTGAAGGAGAAGCATAGCTGACACTTCATGTTCTGGTCAAAGGATCGGTGAGGAGTCCACTGCTCACTAGTAGTAGGTCGTTTGGGTTGCTGCCAATGACCCTACTTCCAGTTCGTGGGATTAGAGGAATGAGAACCATGAAAATCATACTTGTGTTGGTTGTTGTACCTGTTGCTGTTGGAGATCTAATTGCCGTAAGAACGACCTCTGTTACTGCTAAAATTAGGGTAATGATGTGCTGGGCAAGGTGAGCAGAGGGCAGCAGAGATGGTGTGGGTAGTAAAGGTGAATTTATAGCCAAGGATTGAAGAGAAGTCTTATGCAGAAACTCATGAGTATGAAGATAGTTGTGAAGGTTAGCGTATGACAGCGGTTCTGCCTTGGTCACGAGACTAGTTACCAAGTCTTTAAACTCACCACGAAGACCACGAAATATATAGAGGTTGAAGTCTTCAAGAGAAAAGGGTCGGCCAGCAGCAGCCAATTCATCAAATAATGACTTGGTGTGCTGCATGTATGGAGCAACCAAAGCATCTCCTTGCTAGAGATCTTGAAAAGACCCATGAAGTTGCATAATGTGAGAATTCGACGGAGAAATGAGCGCTTTCTCAAAAATACGCCAAACACAAGAAGAAGTCTGACAATCTACCACAAGATGCAGGACGTCTATGAAGAGAGAGGAGAGTAACGAGCTTAAAATAAGTTGATCATGTTGCTTCCAACGAAGAAAATAGCGGTTGATTGCCGAAGAAGAGCCATCAGAACTATCAGAAACATGAGAGGAAGGACACGACACTAAGCCATCGACAAAGTGGAAAACATCTTGACCAATAAGATATGGCTTCATCTGCATTCACCAATAGAGATAGTTAGTGTTCATAAACTTCAATGAGACCACTTGATGAGTGTTGGACAACGCAACAATAGAAGGAGTTATTGTCCCCATGATGTGAAGTAGGACGACAGAAACATGGGAGAAGGAACCATGGTTCTGCTCTGTAGGTTGGGGCTACTGCTGATGGGAGAAAGAACCATTGGCAACAGCTTCTGAATGGCTGGCCGGCTGGGCTGCACCGCCAGTTTGGTGGGGGGAGAAGGCAGCAGTAACAGCAGAGTCCATAGGGAGAGGAAATAAGAATTCTGATTGCAGAAGGTTCTGATACCAAGTTGAGAATAATTAGGAAGCTTAACCTATTATTAGCCAACCTTTTCTATATATATGTGTAGGGCAATATACAATAGTAATGGTGGAGATTACAACACAAGAGTATGACTATAATATTTCCTATATAGTATGCCTATAATATTTCCCATATATATACATTCTATAATATTGATAGTGGTTACTTTTTAAAGTATTGTTTGCTTAGAAATACATTAAAAATAATATATGTTTTAAATTTTTTTATATTAATACATAAAAATAATTCAAAAACATTAAAAAATTAATTTTAAATACTAAATTTTTTTTTGACAAACATGCAACCAGCAACTTTGCCAAACACTAGCTAAATCTCAATGATTTTGTTGTTCACCTTCGTATAGGTAGATTAGCGGGTTAAACTAATAAATACACCACCATGGCATGAACAGTTTTTTTTTTAATTTTTGCAAACCTAGTTTTAATTAAAGAATATATAAATTACCAAAAAAAAATACAAATGTGCAAAATTAGGGAATATATCTGCATTGACGAAAAGTCAAATACGTTTCTCCAATATATATTTTTTAACTAATCATTTATATCAACTTTAGGAAACCATGTTGTGTTATCCATGAAGACACACACTCACAGAATGCTACAAGTTGCTTCTTTATCCGAGTCAAATCAATTACAGTAGGCAAAATTCCTAAGCGGTATGCCGTCATGTGCAGCACACAGAGAGATCTTGAGATTCATCGCCGGCGGAACAGAACATGCACGTACTTCCAATGTAACACAGGACTCCATGCCAACTCTATAAATGACTCTCACATGATTATCTAGATCATAATTAGTCCTGCTCTCAACAACACTCCAAACAATTATCAATGGCAAAGCTAGCAGTCCCTCTTCTGATTTTTTTCTTCCTCTTATCGTGTATCCCTTCTCAAGCAGCTCCTCCCCTCCAAACGCCCCTCCAAACGCCAATCCAGAAGGACCATTCAACCAGCCAATATATCATCACTGCATACCTAAAAACCCCTCTCATGCCCACCAAATTGCTCTTGGATCTTGGTGCTACATACAGCTGGGTAAATTGCGACGACTACATTTCCTCTACTTACCAACATGTCCCCTGTAACAGTTCCATCGCTAATTCTCTTGGTTCTTATGGTTGCGTGGACATTTGCGACGGTCCACCGGGTCCAAATTGTGCAAACAACTCTTTCCTCTTCCTCCCCGATAACCCCATCAAACCTGTTGACTACAAAAAAGTTAATGGCCTCAACGACGCCCTTGTTGACTATCTCGCCTTGCTCAATACCCTAGGCTCTCTTTCCTCGATCGATAATTTCATCTTTTCCTGTGCTCGAACTGGTTTTCTGAAAGGCCTGGCTAAGGGTGTAACTGGCTTAGCCTCCCTGGGCAACTCAAACCTCTCAATCCCAGTACAGATCAATAAAGCCTTCTCTTCCTCTCCAAATTGTTTTGCTATGTGCTTGTCAGGATCCATCTCTCAACCTGGTGTGGCTCTTTTCGGTAGTAAAGGGCCTTATAATTTCTTGCATGGAATTGACCTCTCAAAATCACTTCTTTACACTCCTCTTATTTTTAACCCGCTTGGAAGAGATGCTGTTCCAAATACCCACACTCTCTCTCCTGAGTATTATGTGGGGCTGACTGCCATAAAAGTGAACGGAAAGATGGTGACTTTTAACAAAACACTGTTGGCCATTGATGCTCAGTCTGGTTCTGGGGGGACCAGGATCAGCACTGTTGTGCCATACACAAAGTTACAGAGTTCTATTTACAAGGCTTTTACTCTGGCTTTCTTGAGGGAAGCAGCTTCCTCTGCTTTCAATCTTACTACAACAAAGCCTGTTAAGCCATTCAGTGTCTGCTACCCTGCGAGTGCTGTGAAGACTACACAAATGGGACCGGCTGTACCAATAATCGAACTTGTGTTGGATAGACAAGATGTGGTTTGGAAGATGTTTGGATCGAACTCTATGATGAGGGTTACAAAGAAGAGTGTTGATCTTTGGTGCTTGGGTGTTGTGGATGGTGGGGCCATTGATGGCCCATCGATCATGATTGGTGGTCTTCAGTTGGAGGACAATTTGCTACAATTCGATCTACAGTCAAAGAAACTGGGTTTCAGTTCATCAATTTTGTCCAAGGGGACCAATTGCGCCGACTACAAATTTCCTACCAGAAAAGTCTAAAAAGATTATGTATTTATATCATCCATGCATCATGTATTGTATGCATGCTTTCGTTGAGTTTTTCTACCTTCGTTAAGCTAAGGGGCAAAGACAGGCCACTCTAGCTTTGTAATAAGAGTTCGTGCTCTCAAATAAATGAAGAAAAGGATGCATATATTAAAAGAAATTAGAAAAAAAAAAAAAAGAGTTTGTATATAGCTACACCAGCATCAATATATACGTACAAGGTGTGCGTAGCTTATAGATGATGTATAAGTTACAACTTTAGCACACAATTCTTAGAATTTCTAGAGAGAATTCCTAAAACTTCAAATATTTGGCTGTCGATTCTAAAATATTCATGTTTCTGATAATTAGAGTTATTTTAACAATTTTAGATAGATGGTAGAGAAGGAGGAAACAACACACAACAACTAGCTAGCTAGGTTGAATAATCTCCTCACTATAACGTAAGTTTGGTGGCAGAAGGCAACAAATGTAAATTACAGACAAATTGTCTTCTCCTTCATCTTTTCCATGTCTTAATTGGTGAAAATCATCTACGTTTTAAAAATTAAAAGACAAACAAAAAACCTATTTAAGTTATTTTGTTTTAAATCCAAACTGTCGGTAACCGAAAATGAAACAAAAGCCTATTGTAGGAGTGAATGGAATTCACTTTAAATTTAATCTCAAAAGTTCTCATTAATTATATTTATAAACAAATTCTTAACAATTCTTCACATAAATAAAAATTGTTTAACCGAAATTTATGAACTATGAATTCTTTCATACCAACATTTTTAACTTTATACTTTCTTGCTAAAGCTTTTCAAAGTATTTTTACATTTTTATTGAAGTATACATCTTATATAGTATATATGTTTTCCAATATATTCAAGATGTAATCTCTAAGATTCCATGCATCCAAGCTGTCACAATGATGAGATTAGAGATTCATTATTTAAAAGCTTTGGTGCTTCTTCAAATAAGAATTTTATCAGGTTTAAGGTCATCATATAAAACTACATTTTTTTTTATTTTTTAAAATTTAATCTATTGAATTTTTCAAGTTTCTTACTATACACCATAAAAGATGATAATAAAATCCTCCATACTAAAATAGTATTTATCGAAGCAACATTAGTTGCATTAATCTTCTTTTGTATTGAAGTCATGATCATTTTATAAGATAACATTCAAATATCTATAATTAAATTTAGCTATAAACTTTCAAAACACAAAAAAATATAGTAGACAAATTAAAATTTCAACATACAAATTAATAAACAATATTTAGCATAAAAAATGTAACAAGTATCAAGTTTATAATTTAGTTTTTATAAACAATGTTATCACAAATTTAAATAAACTAAATAATTAGATAATATAATTAGATTTGACAAACAAGCATATAATAAATACATGCAAACTCATTTAGTCTTAAGATTGTAGGATATTTTTTATAGTGACATTGTTTATTTAAACTAGTAAGGAGGCTCGCTCTACGTTGCGGGTTCATTTTTTATGTTCATAAAAAAATTAGGTCCTGACTCTCTGGCCGGGACCCAAGGTTATTTTGGGTCTTATCTGAATAGGACCCAATGCTATTTTGGGTCCTGCACAATATTGGACCAAACATATATATTTATAATATTAATAATAATATTTAATTTGTCTATCTAAGTTCTCATATCTTTTAATTATTTTAAAAAAAATTATGGTTTTTTTTATGGTAATAATAATAATAATAATAATAATAATTTATAATTCTACCATTTAATCAAATCTATTATTGCTTTTTTAATAAAAATAATAATACTATTTATGATATTAATAATACTATTTTTTATATTAATACTTTTAATTATAGTAAAAATAATAATATTTATAACACAAACAATACTATTTTTAATTTTAATACATTTAATTATAATAAAAAAATATTTATAATAAAAACCATATAAATTTTTATAACAAATGTTAGAAAATAAAGAGTCAATAAATTGCTCAAAGTCAACATGTCACAATGACAACATGCTTTCATTTACCACACACGTACACATTTATTTATTAAATCAAACCATTCATCAAACCTCCCTTGAACTACAAGTTACTGGGAGGTCTCAACTTGAAAAACACCATCTAGGATATTAAAAATATATTTAATAACCATGTTTCCTTAATTCTCTAAGGAAAAACATGTTTAGAATAAATAGAAGAACTAGAGATGTAAATTAAAATACTATTTTCTGAAAGTAAACACAACTTTTAATTCTTTAAGATTGACAACAAGCTATAGGTGCGAATCATGGGACAAAATGGTGGCAGAGATTCAAAGCAGCAGACTGCTACCCTGTCTCCGAAAAACAACACACAAAAATCTCTTAGGTTTGCTTCAATACTGTTTCATTCTTCCTCATCTTTTGGTTTTGTTGAGATTGATTCTCTTCGTGGACAGTGCTTCTTCCACTTCTTTTTGGGCATATCCGTGAGCCAAGATGGAACCTCACAGCCTGAAGCAGTCATCACATTAGCTATGTTTCGCAAATATGGAATATCATGTTCCGTGTAGAAAGTAATAGCTTCACCAATCCTCCCTGCTCTGCCCGACCGACCTATTCGATAAATCAAGAAAGTTTAGCAGCATTAGATTTCTATTTGTCAACAAAAACACAACCCTTGTAAATGAATCAACAATTATTGTTTTTCTATAATTATGTGTTAAGAGCTCTTTGAATGCCAGAAATCCACAGGACTCAGAAATCAGAGGCAATTTAATTCCATACTATAATTAAAAACAATTACTTGAAACAGATGTAAGGGACTATCAGATGAAAATCATACAAAATCAGAATTAAAGACACTCAAGGCACAGTGAAGTGAGGAAATTAAGGGATCTTCTTAAAATAAATGACAGTTCAATGCCTAAGGCTAACAGATTGATAAATTGGATCAAAATGTCTCACTATTATTGGTGCTCACAACATGGTTATGGCTTCTTCCATTTTTGTCAGACTTTAATGAACTTATATGCAATCACCTCACATATAGACATAGGAGTGTATCCAGAGGTTCAGAAACATACCAATCCTGTGAATGTATGAAGCAGCACAATCTGGGAAATCATAATTAATTACACACTTGACACCTTTGAAATCCATACCCCGACCAAGCACATCAGTTGCAATCAAAACCCATGTCTTTCCAGCTCTGAAGTCATCGATTACACTCTCTCGCTGAGTTCAAGTGAAAAAGACTAGTGTAAAGTACTATAAGTGCTAGGATAACTAAGTAACTAAGTGCTAGGATAACTAAGTAACAGGAATCTATAATATTAAATGCCACAAACAATGAAACAGATTCAGCAGAGTTCTGGAAGGCCCTGCAAGAGTGAGCACCAGGATCTTCCTTGATTTTCCTTCTTCACATTATTGATTACCAAAGAATGCAAGCTTGACCATATAAATGGAACTCCTACCTGCTCCTGTGATAGATTCGAATGAATAACACCAACTCTAATGCTGTCAAATTTCAGCTCTCCATATAGTTCTTCTGCTCGCTCAATGCTTTGAACAAAGATCAACATTGGTGGATTCAGACTCTACTGCCAAGCATGAGATGCAGCAAAAATGATGAATTGATCAAGAAAATAAAAATCTATTATAACACTTCGAAGAAATAGCTTAATAAAGATAAGGCACAGTATAAAATACTCAACAATAATCTGGCCAGGTACAATGCTAGGTTTAAATACTATATGGCATTTTTCACTGAAAATTCAAACTACATGAAATACAGTAAAACCTGCATTTTTCTGACAAGCAATATGCTTACAAATCTAAACAATCTCAAACTGATTAATATTTAGTTCACAATTAACCAAAACTTAAATACATTTCTCATCTTTTATCAAACAAAAGAACGGAGATAATGTCCATCTCAATAATATGTGAGATAGTATGCTAGATTCAGTTCAAATTTTGAACCCAAATAGGAAATCCCCTCTGAAGACAGAAACAAAAACACAACGAAACTTGGATTATGTAATGAATAACTCCAGAATACACAAACAAATGCAATCCCTCCCACTTCTATGACTACATGGTGTTGGCTCTGACTCCATAGCTCCACCCTAATATTGACTCAACAAATTCAATACCAAGGGGGGAAAATTCAACCGCATGGATATCAGCAGCATAGCATACCTCTGCGAAGCTTTGTCGGAGTGCAAGAAGTTTTCCTTCTTCACTTCCAGCGAATATCAATTTTTGTTTGATAGATTCAGAAGCTGCATTCCTATTCAAATTTCAAATACACGATACATGTCAAAGGAATTTGATTTACTCTTTAATAAGAGGAAATCATCATACTTACTTGTCACCAACAATAATTCTAACAGCATCATGCATAACAGTGCGTGCAACATCCTCGACAAAACCAGGTAGGGTAGCACTAAACAGAGAACGTATTATCGATGGGTTAGAGCATGCTTTCACCACAGAATCAGTCTGCTCTAACAAGCTGCGCTCAAATAGCTTATCAGATTCATCGAGAACAAGATACTCAACCCTGCAAAGCAACATTTATGTGGTAAAGTGCCTCAATGCTAACATATTTGCTAAGATGTTGCTAGAATTGACAGTGCTTACAAATTAAGGTTAAAGTTGCCAATACATCTTTCTTTCTTAAAATAACCTAGAATCTGAGTAACATTTATATCTGGTTGACGCAATCATAGATGTGCATTTCCAATGAAAACAAAAGAAAAGCTCATCTTTGTTTCTTAAACCCAGTTCAAATATCTGGAGCATGTTCTCAGCATCCCAATCCATCTGGACCAACCTTACCCACCAAAAACAAAAGTTCACACTAATTTCTTAAAAGAACACGTAAAAATGCAAAAATCCATACCCATGTAAGCTATACTCCCCAACCAATTAGTATACGATAGAAGTGCTTTGAGGCTCTATATGGAGTAATACATCTTGCAGGGGTGTGCCAATCAGACCTCATGGACTGGAGGGGTTATTTCTTGAATGCTTCATTTTTCTTATTCCTATCAAGGTCCTTCTACGTTGGACAATCTCTTGTCCAACCTACTGAACAGCTATTTATCTATACAATAAAAGTAATAGTGGTGTAGGCCAACTTTAGATTTGTGTTCCGTGGAGGATTGCAGCAAGCTAGGTTTGAATAAATAGGGATTTCCGAAGCAATTATAATATTTACTGTAGCATTGAATAGTAACCAATATCATCGTAGCGAGAAAGAAAATATTGCTTAGAGAAATGTGGAAAGAAAGAACAGTCAATGCTAAGAGCATTAACTAAGTAATCTTAATATTCTAATTTCAAAAAATAAACTAAGATTCTTAGATAGTATTAATATTGCTAAGAGAAATATTTCTTCGAGAAATGTGAAAAGAAAGAGCAGTCACCTGCTTAAGTCTATCTTCTTCTTCTTCTTGCAGATACATAACTGTAAACGACGAGGTGTTGATATAAGGATATCACAAGGTAGCTTTGTGAAATCAGTATTTCTCAAAAGCTCTTTGGTCATTAGCTTAATACGGAATTTACTTCCTTTAGCCATTTTCTTGCACTCCCTGGTTGTCTGAGCTGCTAACTCTCGTGTATGACACAAGATAACAGTTCTGATCCCATCCTTTGATGGTTGCTGCATATAGAACTTTGATCAGAAAAGCTCAAGGATCAGATTTCTCCCAGTAAAAAGAAATAAGTAGTACCTTCAATTTCATGAGCATGGGATACACAAAAGCCAAAGTTTTCCCAGATCCAGTTGGCGCTTTTGCAAAGCATTCCCGACCCTGGAAAACAGTGATGAGAAAACAGTCAAAAGGATAGGCAATGATACTAAAAGATCTCTCAAGAACACATTTCAAAGTTCTAAAGGAAATTAGCACAGTTCTAACAGACACCTGTCATATTCCTTTTAACTAAATTTAAATGGGAAAAAACATAAATGAAAAAATCATTGGTCACCATAAGATAGTCAAACAGAAGTCCATACAGATAGGAGGACTGGAATAGCCTGCCTTTGAATTGGTGTTGGCTCCTTAAATCCAAGTTTTACCAAATTGTGCAATAAATATGACTCACATCCATATCTGCAAGTGAATCAAAGTAAATTTTCATCTACAGTTAGAGAATAGCAACAAATATATTCGAAAGTGACAAAAAGGGCAGAGAGGCAGACATGTTCATGGTACTACTGAGAGCTAATAAAGGGGAGCAAGGTGTCCTCTGAGAGACAATAAGACGTCTAAGATGATGGACCACACAACAAATGTATGATAAACACAACACCCTAGAATGTCATTAACAACTACAACGATGACAATATTCAGTCTACCAATAGCACTATTATCTCACGTCAGATATTGGAAGGCAACAATTGAAGAAGAAAAGAATTGCTTTTACGAATAAATTCCAAAAAAATAAAAAAGTGTAGTGGAACACAAAATACACTACACCAGTGTCATTTACCAAAGTAGCTAAACCGTGGCAACATGAAATCAAAATCATTGTTTATATATCCATCTACATTAAGGCTACAAAATAAAGCTACAATACCACCTTGTGCTTAACTCTGCAAAACTTTGCAGAGGGGATGGAACGTTGTTTCCAGAGACATGGATGCCATACTTCTTCCTTAAACGTAAATCCCGCTAACCTCAACAAGAATTAAAGAAGAGGAAAATCACAAACACAGATTTCATAATAAACACAATTATAATACTAATAATAATGACATACAATGACAAGAACTATAATTTTGTAAAAAGAAAAAAAGAAAAAAAAAGGACAAACCAACCTCATTTTGCCTATTTAATTCCTTCTGATTATTTTCCTCCTGTTCACTTCCTTCATCGGTCACTACCGGCACCGAATCTGAACCCTTAAACACACTGAACCCCTCCACCCTTTCTATATCCACCAAATCAAAAAACAACCAACAAAGCCCAAAATCAGAAAAAGTAAAAACCTTCCCCTTTCAATTCACAATCTGAAACCCACAAAGAAAAATCAATAACCTGCTTTAGTTTTCCTCTTCCTCTTCTTATTGACAGAAACTACCACTTTCTCTGCTTCAGTATCTTCTCTTTTGAAGTAGCTCAAATCATCCACTGGACTATCATCATTTCTTTGTTTTCTCTTCTGAATAAATTAAAATTGGATCACAAAATAAACATTAAAGGTTAAATCCCCAAAACCAAAAGCAGAATAAAAATAAATAAAGGTGTTACCTTGAAGCGGGAAAAATCACCGGCAAACCTCTTCTTATTGAATTTGATGCCAGTGAGTAAAAAGGAGGTGTCTTTCTCCATTTTTTGAAGCTTGTTTACGCTGAATTTTAAGATTAAGAAAGAGCAGGCAAATAGCAGCGGAGAGAGGTTTTTTCTAGTTTTAGGGGTTTAGGGTTTATTTCTCAGACTGTACCTGTGGGCCTGTGGCTATGGCTATTTTGTAATCGCCTTAAACGGCAACGTTGTTTAAAAACCCTAAGTTTTTTTTGTCTTAAAATATGTATCAAATTAATTTTTAATGAGTTAATTATAATTTAATCCTTATAGTTTATCAAAATAAATAAATCCATCCCTGTAGTATCACAAATGATTAAATAGTCCTTTTATAAGTGTTGATCATGCTTCATTTAATAGTATTTTTCTCATCAAATTTCCATCATAACTATTTATTTTCTCACCATTGTTAATAATAAAAAAACCCAAAATAAACTTAAAAAGAACATGAAATAGACAGAGTGATTAAATCACAAATAAATATAAAAATATAGAGACTAACTAATAATTTTTTAAACCATGAGGACTAATTAATTATTTTTGCTTAAACTATAGGTCAAACTTTAAAATTAAAAAAAAAATAGAAATAAGAGCAGATAATATGTGGTCTTGTGAGGTGATGTGTCATTTATCACTGCCGGTTTTGGCTTCCCTAAATTCAAGTTTTTGGATATTTTCCTTAAAAAAAACCTTAAACATGTCCTAAAAACCTTAAAAACCTAATTGAAATTGTAAAATCCATTTTAGTTCACTTGAAAGCTTAAAACTATCAAATCAACATACAAATATAAATTATCAATCTAATTCTAGATTAGTCTTTTCCATCATATAATAGCTTGATAAATCAAATTGTTTGGAAGTGTGTTTGCGGTTGCTTTTCAAAATGCTTTTCATTCAAAAATATATCAAAAATGATATATTTTTTATTTTAAAAAAAAAATTGATATCAGCGCATCAAAATGATTTGAAAACTCTAAAAAAATTAATTTAAAATAAAAAAAAATCAATTTAAAAAAAAAATTTGAAATATATAAACAAATAGGGCAATCAAGAAAAGCTCAATTTTACCATGTAGACAGGAATTTTAGTGTTTTTCTTTCTCCTCACTAGTTCTTCTATTTTTCTATGTTACTAGATCTAGGGAATAAAATGAAATAAAAAAGAAGTACAAGGGCTAAAGTGCTAAAAATATTTGGAATATCCAAAATATCCCAAGAATGAGAGTACCAGTTTATCATTTAATTAACTTGTTAATTTTTTAGGTGGCTCGTGTTACTTTGCTAGTGATTTTTTATTAGATTAATAAATATTACCTTTTATTTTTATCTTAAGAGTATTGAAAATCATGATTGAATTCCTAGAAAAACAATTAACAAACTTCACAGGGACTAATAACTTATTTATTTTTGTGTTTTAAAAATATTTTTTAAAAAAATTAATTTTTTTATGTTTTTCTTTATTTTAATTTTTTTTGTATTTTTAGATCGTTTTGATGTGCTGATATCAAAAGTATTTTTTTTTAAAATAAAAAATATTATTTTAATATATTTTTAAATAAAATCTTTTTTGAAAAACAATCATATTAAATCATATTTATCCAAAGAATACTGTTTATAAGGTTCTGTTTTGTGATTCAAGATTGATTCTTATAAACTATCAAAATCATATTTTGTCTTGTAAGTTTGAGCATACCACATGCAAAAGCAACCATGCTCAGCCAACATTTTTTTAAAATTTTGTTAAAATTTAATATGTTTTGTATGTTTTAGATCGTTTTAATGTGCTGATATCAAAAATAATTTTTAAAAAATAAAAAAATATTATTAACATATATTTTAGCATGAAAAGTTATTTGAAAAACAACCATAACCACACCGTCAAATACTCATCATTGAAGTGAAAACAATCTGCAGCCTTTAAGTGATTTGCAAGGCAAAGTACAACTTCAAATCTCTCAAAGAAAAAATTGGAAAGATAAGGTAGGCAAATGGGTAGATATGCTCATCTTCATGAGGGGCAGAAGACAGAGAGCACAGATCTCTGTAAAAGATGAATCTGCAAACACATTTTGTTAACAGATGTTGGTAGTTTAGCTAAAATCCAATGGTCTCCAGACTAAAAAGTAAAAACAATTATTATTAATTCTTAATATTTCGTTGAAAACAATAAATTTATTTTTTATAAGATTGTTATGATTATATATTCCATTAATAGGTTAATATGAGTTTTGAATAAATCTAATATATTTTTGTTTTAATATTTATTAAAAAATATTATATTAAAAATGTATTATGAATCAAATTATATTTTTATTTATCATCTAAATTATTTTTATATTTATTAAATTAACTAAATTATATTAATCAATTCTCAAAGAAAAAAAATATCAGAAACAATGAACTAATTTTTCATATTAAAAAATAATAATCTAATCTAGGTTGGTCAATTTAAAATTATAGTTGCAATTGTTTTTAAAATATTTTTTATGTTAAAATATATTAAAATAATATTTTTTTTATTTTTTTAAATTTAATATATCAAAACGATTTAAAATATAAATAAAAAAAATTAAATTTTTTTAAAAACACGAGTTAACAAGTGTTTCCGAACTCTCAAAACGTGCTGGAAAAAGGGACCATGAGAAGTAACGAAATAAAAGATAAACGCTTGACCTACTGGAATTGTCTGTCACCCATCCATCCAAAATTCCCGATCCTCATATTCTGAATACCTTGATGGATGTGTTTATCGTGGTTTAGAGTGAGAGTAGTGGAGGATGGATGCTGCTGCTGCTCCAGTGACCATAAAGATGAAGGCTTGTTGTGGTTATGGTGGCATCAAGGCCACGGAAATAAGATGGGCAACTAGAAAGGAATACAGCAGCAAAGTATCAACGAAGTTAAAACCTAGAATACCCATTTTCATATCCACAAACCCTTCTCACATAAACCCTCAAGAACTGAGAAACCTCTACGGCAGCTGTAACCACTCCTGCCACAGGTTTCCAAAGATGGACAAGATGGGAAAACTAGTTGAGCCTGTTGACATCAAGAGACTAAGCATTGCTCTTTCTCACAGTGCTCTCCTTGTCTCTGTCTTTTGCAATAAAGAAGATGTTTTGGCTAGTGATGATGATTGTGGAAATGAGCGTGAACCCAGTAAAGGAGAGACTCCTCCCGTGCTGGGTTTGGGAGATTTGTTGCACAGGGTGGTGCCTTTGCCTGTGGTTTCACCTTCCACTGGCATGTTAGTGGGATTTGGCCGTGCTGTTTCTGATCATGGATTGACTGCTTCCATCTTTGATGTCATGGTATGTGTGTGTGATTACACTTTTTCCTCACTGTTTATCAATCCCAATTGAGATTCTTTTTAAGTTGCTAGTTATGGTAGAGGACGCAATCCATTGTTTCCAAGGGCCTTTCCCTTATTCTGTGGTCTAGTAATTTGTCTGTTATGTCTGAATTTGGGTAATTCTGGTCCAAAGCAGAATTCCTGTTCTTGATAATTATCTTTCCACAATCTTTGAACTATTTATTGGTGGATTGAAATCTTGAAGCCTTGTGAAGTCTCCATTTGTTTTGCAAATATATAGTCATTCAACTTGGCACCTAGAAACCAATTTATAAGGGAATATCGACAAATTAAATATATACATTATATCATAGTCCATAAATTTTCCAGTTTGCATAAATATTATCGGCGAAAGCCGGATAGTTAACTTCACTTGTATTCATATAATTGAGTTTCAGTGCCTCCCAGGTTATTCCTTCATTACGGGGGATGGGAATTGGGACGATGATAGTTAAAAGGATCATTAGGTTAGTCAAGAACTTTCTCTCTATATTTACGTATAAAGTTTCAATGATTGATCTGCACAAATAAAGATTAGCCAGTTCATTAATTCTTACCAATCTCAAGGAAATCTATAAGTGGCTGCTGCATGAAAGTTTGTTGATGTGCTGCTTCCATCAGTGGCAATGTTGCTTGTTTGTTACATTTAGCAATACACTGCTCCTGTTGAAATGACAATATTCTAGTCTCTGGCATCAAGTTCTATTGGCCTCTCCAGGATAATCTGATTTTTTTTTTGTTGGTCCTTAATGTTCGATGACGAGTTTCAGATTCAGGAATCGAGAAATTATTCTCTTTAGAGTGGAAAAGACCTGTTGATGCAATTACCTGCATATCAGTTCTCTGGAACATCAAAAAGCACCTCAGCTTTAAAATTTAAATGTAGCAGTTTTTCTATCATGTTTTCCCTCGATCTGGAGCCTAACATTTACCTTTTTGTCTTCCAGAATACTCACAAGTAGAGATATTTATGACATTGCAGCCCTTTGCTCGGCCAATGATAGGTAATTGCATTGAAGTTCCATATTAGCCACATACTTGCAATGAGTGCGAGAAAGATCTTTATGGTACTGCGTGTTCATATAAATTATCTCTCAAAGGCTTGTGTATCTACAAATATATTTTTAAAAATGTCCAATTATTTTCCTTTTGACTTCAAATAAAAAATCAGCAAATGGAGAAGGGAAATGGGTTGCAGAGACAGAGATAGGAGTCACTCACTCACCATGACAAGATTAAGCCCTTGAAGGACATAGGCAAATCCAACTAGTTACCCACGGCTCAAATGTGGTTTTGAGAAATGGAATTGGGAGAAAAAATAATCCCAGACTCAATTTATGCAGTCAGTTCTTTTGACACAGTGGATATATATGAACTTGTAGAAATCCTGTTTGAGGATAAAAGCATGATTTATTATTTTCCTTATATTGTGTTCAGATACTTTGAACATATGCATGAAAACTTAGCCATTAACAATGGTTTACCTAACCTTTGTCAGGCTGTTCTTCAAAGCCTGTGGATTTGGAGATGACATAATGGGTTCAACTACAATGATGTATACAAGGACTCTTTCAACTCACATTGAAGGTGATCAGACGGTTAAATATGCTGGTCGAAAACTTTTGCTGGTTCCGCCGCTACGTCAGTCTTCATAGTCCTTGAAGAATGCCAAATACTCGAGCATCAAACAGTCAAGCGGACCAAGTGTCAAGAGGGTTTGGACCCGAGTGATTTCATTGAAAGAATGGCAATGTGCCAATATCGTTCACTCGATGATGTCTGTACTGTGTACAAACGTGAACCTTTACTACAGCCGTTCATGTATGCTATTATTTATTGATGAGGCACTGTTGATTCATTGACTATGAGCATTTTTCAGACATGAGATTTGTTGATTTTCACCCCCCGGGACCACTTTGCATGCGGTTTCTTGTCAGACACAGATTCTTGCTTAGCTGTGTTGCACTTTGTAGGAGAAAAAGGTGCAAAAGATTACCCCTTAATTATGCTTAGGGATAAGAATTCTCTCTAGCAAAGTAAAGTAGCCTAAAAGATAACGCCCAACGGTTTCACTTTCTCCTTTCCAAAGCAACTTTATCGAAATAAAGCCTTGATACAGGAAAAGTTCTCTAACCGTTAGTTGTCTTCTGCACTTGCTTGGCATGGGTAAAATTTGGGTTGAAGTTTGCTTGATCTCTGCTCGAGGACTCCGGCGCACTTCCTCACTTTGGAAGCTTCAATGGTTTGCTGTTGGCTGGATTGATCCGAAGAACAAATATTGTACCAAGATCGATGCCTCTGGAAATGCGAATCCCACATGGAAAACCAAGTTTGCTACCTTGCTTGATGATTCAGACTTTCAAGATATGGCACTGCACGTTGAGGTATACAGCAGGGAGCCCATTTTTCTGAGAGAAAGACTTGAAGGGACTGCGACTGTGGTCCTCAAAGAATTCCTGGCAAAGTATAGCAACAGCAATGAGGCCTCAAGGCCAGGAACTGAAGAAGTAGGGAGCTATCAACTACGCAAAAGAAATTCCAGTAAACCTCAAGGATTTGTAGACGTTTCAATTCATATCTCCGAGGAAAGGGAACAGTCAAGTTCATACCCAGGTAATACTCTTGGGAGAAGTCTTTCTTAAACTCACCCAACTGAATTGCTTACTTCAGATTGCGCTCTAAGGACCAGTGTCTGTCTGTTTTACATTTTTATTTTGAGGGAGCATATTACAACCTGAATATTGATATAGAGCTTGGATTATCGTCTACAATCTTGTGATTGAATTTTGGCATGCACTTGTTGAATTAAACTGCGTTACAGGCAACGAAGGAGGGATTATGCTCATGGACCACAACAACAAGATTACACTACCTACTGAAGGGTCAGGGAAAGCTTTCCCTTCAGAACTGCCTCTAGGTTCACTCCGACAACCGGAAAACCATTCATCAAGTGTTGCATACAATCATCCACTGCCATACCCTGCAAATTATTCCAATCCATCAGTAGGTGGCCCAAGTTACCCACCAGCAGCTGGTCCAAGCTATCAACCATCTCGAACTCCTCCACCACCACCTCCACCATCTAATGTTGGTTACATGCCAACTATTCTTCCAAATACAGATTATATAAATATGCCATCTTCAGTAGCAGCAGCTGGACCCCGAGGTCCACGACCTGGTTTGGCGATGGGAGTTGGTGCTGGAGCTTTGGCCGCTGGTGCTGTCATATTTGGTGATGACTTTATGTCAGGATTTGATATTCTGACTGGCTTACATGATCCTAGTCTTACAATAACAACAAATCCTCCTTTTTGATGAAAGGGGTTCCAGTTTCCTGTAATTGTGCTACAATGCTATCGAATTTGAATTGGTTGTCCCTTATTTTCTGCTTTATTTGTGAGTGTTCATTTCATTTTGATCCTGATACAGAGAACAAAAAAGTTTTCATTCAATTCTAGGAGAACTAATGATGATAGCCTGTTCTAGCCATCCACATCACTAAAATCTTCTGACACGTTCCCACTTTTGATTAAATGCGCCTCATGAGACAATAGCTGCAGTTATCCAGTGTAAATAACCTGCTCCTGAATATCATTGAAAAGAAATCCAAGCATGAATTTCAAGTCACCAAGAGAGGCAAAAAGAATAAAAGCATGGCATGACCAGGTTGTGGTAAGAATATCACTCTTAATTGTTTCTCTGAGTTGAGGAATTGAATATTTTGTCCAAGTCGAATCTGAATGCTACTTTACCTAGCTCACAAGGTGTTCTCATCTGAATCTACCATCAGCTTCTCAAATACATACAAGCTATGAGAAGAATGCCACAATTCTTAATTACTTCGAGACAAGAACCAGGTATAGCTCGTGAAAGTCCCTTGGCGTTCCAGGATGGAACAATTCGATCATTGTCACCCGTGATGATCAAAACTGGGAGTCCATTATCCGTCAGCGAAGACAAAAGGATCAGCATTTCATTCAACCTTTTAAAATCAATAATTAACGTGACAAAGCTGAAAGTACTTTCACGACTCAAAAAATGATGCTATACAACTGGACTCATTGGCAATCAACAAGAAGACACCAAGAAATTCTAAGTAGAGAGATCCTCATTGAGAAAAAAGTCCCCCACAGACCCATTTATTAATCTTCCATGCTCCATCCCTCGGCCAGCTCTTCCTAAGCAATTCGGATTAGAGATGAAGGAGCCTCGCTAGTTTGACTAGTAGGGATGCTGTGAACCAAAAAATGGCCAATCCATCCAAATGCCTTTCATCTCACTGTCTTCATTTCTCACTCATTACTTCTTAATATATATTTTTCAAGATATGCAGTTACCCAAAGTTACACAGCTTTGGAAGGATAGACGTAAAGTTAGTGCGAGTACCGGGACATGAGTTGATAAATGTGTGGAAACATCCACCCTTGACGTCAATCCAAAAGCTGGTCTGTCGAAGGCAATAACTTTGGAACCAGTGACCTCAGCCAAAGGCTTCATAACCCGACTCCAAGAGTAGACAGAAGCTCCAAATCCATGTAACATGATCATAGGAAGACCAAGCTTCCAAGAATTATATATTATGAGGAACTTGAGAAAGAGTGTGGCTTTGTGATGAATCATTTGCCTGTGATTCTGCATCATATATCTTATGGTGTATCTGTAACCCTCTAAACTCACAGAAACAACTTTCTGGATCAGCTAAAATTGAAGGGTATAATAATTCATCTTGATCTATACCAGATATTTTCTCCTTTTTCTGCTTTGTTCTAGCATTCAAACACTGCTCTGGATACCGAATGAAAAAAAGAAAAGATAACTCACAACTAGACGAATATCTCAAAAAACAAGAGTTATGTGTTGTGAGGTGTGCAAGAGTAAGAGGCAGAAATGTAAGGTGGTATTTCTTTTTGCGTTTTAAAAATAGTGTTTTTAAAAAAATTTAAAAGCTTTTTTATATTTTCTTTACTTCAAATTAATATGTTTTTAGTATTTTCATATTATTTTGTGTTTTAAAAGTGTTTTTAAAAAAATTTGAAAGTTTTTTTATTTTTTTCTTTACTTCAAATTAATATTTTTTTGGTATTTTCAGATTATTTTGATGCGCTGATATCAAAAATAATTTTTAAAAAATAAAAAAAATTATTTTAATACATTTTTGAATGAAAAGCATTTTGAAAAACAACCACGGACACACTTTTAAACGGATTGAATTCTGGAACATGACTGACAAAATGACTCTAAGTAAAATCAGTGATACTATTTAGAAAAATTTTATATTACTTGTGCTTTATTATGCTGTTTTCTATATTAATTAGTACCAAAGTCTAAAAATTCCCAATGTTTAATATTATGTGCTGACATAATAACACAATGATTCATAGTAGTTAATGTTCTGGAAAAGAACATAAAACAAGACGTTATGGATTTGAGGATGAGAAGTTCCTTTGAAAAAAATAACATTTAAGAATTGATGATTTATTATATAGAGATATATTTAAAATTAACCATGTTAGTTGATAGAGGTGAGGAACTTAGGGTATTATGAAGGGAGAGATTATGAGCCTATAACTAATTTTGAAAATGTGTTTTAGAGAGAGGAAGGAGGTAGCCTATTGTGAGGATGGATATGATGTAAAATTAAAAAATTTAATAATTCTAGTTCTTTTTAGATTGGAATCAATCATGATATTTTATTTTAATAATTTTAATGATGATTATGATGTTTAATTATAACATAAATAATAACAATAATGATGTTATTGGTAAGTTAGGGTTGAGTGAAAAGAGAACATGAAATATATTCAACCAAAAAAAATTGATTTAAGTTGTAAACTCTTGGTTTAAAACAAGTAAATCAATGCTCAAAATAGAAGAAAATTTGTTATAGATGGGGATGAAAACTTTTAATAATTTAACTTAAGTTTTAAAGGAAATAAAGTAATAAATCGATATGCAAAATGTCAACCCCATGATGAATCACGTAAATTCTTAAATTGGATATAATAATTATCTAAGGAAATTTTTTTATAATTTCGGTAGAAAAACATTAATATAATAATAATAAAAATAATAATAGTGGTGGTGATAATGGTAACGGTGGTTGTAGTCGTGGTGCTAGTAATTGTGGTGGTGATGGTAGTAGTAATAATAATAATAAAAATAAAGTAGTAGTAGTAATAGTAGTAGTAGTAAAGTGACATTTTAAGAAAAATAATGTATGATTTTTATGATCGAAAAATATTGATCGCCAATAAAAGCTCTTTGTAAAATAGCGTTATTTTGACCGAAAGTTTGTAGTTGTGATAGTAGTACTAATAATAATAATAATAATAATAATAATAATAATAATAATAATAATAGAGTGGCATTCTAAGAAAAATAATGTATGATTTTTATGCGCAAAAAATATTGATCCCCAATATGAGCTCTTTGTGAAATAACACTATTTTAACCGAAAGTAGTGAAAACTTTATAAAGCATTTGATGATGCTTATGGATGAGAGTCATCAATAAATTACTTTAAAAATAATGACGATGCAAGTAAATAAAATGGTATGTAAAATTTGAATTTTTGATGTAAAATTATATATTATTTAGTTTTACAATATCAATCATATCTTTTAATTCAACCGTTGGATCAGGTTGAGATTTTTCGAGTAGTCTTTTGACTAATTGTTTTATCTTGGTTATAATTTTAATGCAATTAGATTTTTGAAAGACCTTGCAAGACTGATGATGGTCGGATAAAAATATATAAAATAACACATGTACTCATTAATGAAATTTTTATAATTTTGTCTAAATCCAAATCTTCCCTATTGTTTTGGTAGACGATCCCTAAAAGAGCAGAGGGGACTTGAATTTGCTCATTTTCTTCTTCAAATTAGCTTAGAAAATGTGTAAAAGTGATTTCTATCAAAGAAACCAATTCAATATGGAAATCCTTGAGAGAAAATGGGCTTGAGAGGAAAAAAGAAAAATCTTTGAGTTTGAAGAAGGAAGAGGAGAATTCCAGGAAAATTACCATGAACTCATTTAAATTGAGTAGTGTTAGCTAAGGTAAATGACTAACCTTCTATCAACTTTACATTCTATTCTTGTTTTGAAAGAGGAAATGATAAAGACAAGGGACAATATAAATAAATACGTGTGTTTGAGCAATTGATTGAAATTATAAAAATAATGAAAATTTCTTTCATAAAATACTAAATAAAATAGATAAGATAAATATTAGTTGTTGATTTGTGATGTATTAAACATGAAATTGAGATATGGAAGTATAAAAGTCCTAAGAGAGGGCTTAAATTGATGGCATGAAATTATCTTAATGATTGTAATATAAATTGATGATCTTTATGTATGGATATTAATTGATAATTTGAGATATATGGAGATTTCTATAATTAAACTTACATTAGCATTGTAAGTGTTAATTATTATTGTTTGGGAAGATTGTAGGAGAAGAGGTCAAAATAGATCCTAACTTCTCTAGATCTTGTATAACAAGAGCTCAAGGTAGTTCCACCCTAATTCTTTAATTGTTTAAATTCTTTTAATGCTAGAATGTAATAGATGTTATATATATTTTGTATTATTGTGTATTATAAGAAATATGTTTATGTGAATTTTGCCTACAGACATGAGAAATATTGTTATGTGAACATTGTCTGCATGCATGATAAATATTGGTGTGTGAATATTGCCAGCAAACAGGAAATATTATTATTGAGTGAATGTTGCCATCGAGTAGGAAATATTATTACTGTGTGAATGTTACCTACGGGTAGAAGAAATAATTTTATCGTGTGAATTTAATTTGACTAGCTGACATGTTTGGAGTTAGTGGCATCAACGAGGTTGATGACCAAGATATTTAATTTGACTAGTTGATATGTTTGAAGTTAGTGACATTAATGAGGTTGATGATCAATATATTTAATTTGACTAACTTATATATTTGAAGCGAGTGGCATCAACAATATTGATGACCAGGATACTTAATTTGACTAGCTATCTGTAAGGGGCTAGTGACATCAATGTTATTAATGGCCAGAACATTAAATTAACTAACTATTATATAAAGAGTTAATGGCACTTGGGTACATGTCTACCATATATTTTAATAAGGTATTCATAAGAAAATATAGTAGTGTAAATGCAGTTGACATATTTATATTTTATGAATTTGCAAAAAAAACCAATAAATTAAAGGACAAGATTTGAAAAGATAAATCAATGATTAAATTGATGGGATGGAATTGATAAGAGCCTAGTTAATTTTTGAATTCTAGAAAGAAAGAAATTATGGGAAGAGCTTTAAATAAGAAGAAGTTCTAGAAGATAATATTGACATTTATATTTTCATTTCATTTATTAAATGTAATGTATTACAAGTGTTAAATTATTTGTCTAAGATACTACACAAATTAATCTGAAGAAATATATGACGTATGGATATTTTATCTTATATTGTAGACAAAATAGTAATTACTATATAATTTATGATTCTAGATTGTAAATAAATAGATTTATAGATTTATGCTCACTATGTGATGTTATTCCTAGCTTGTATGTAATAACTAGTTAAGGTTTATTTAATAAGTATAGCATGATCTTTAAAGTTTAATGCAAAATTTTCTTATTTAGTTGTTTATTTATATTATGTCGAGTTAAACATCTATGTTTATATGATATGTGAAAAAATCTCATTGAAATGATGCTGAGAAAATGAATTGTAATTCCAGGAAGGTTAGATTAGGGATTGTTAAATGATTTTGAAAGCATACAGATTTATATTGATAACTTGATACCATTCAAGTATAGGAAAAGTCTACTAAATTTTTCAATAGAATATTGATAATATAATAAGGATTTAAATATGGTATTGCAGCTAATTGTAATCATGTATATACATCTAAGTAAAAATTACCTCTAAATTTCACTTACAAGACAATTAAAAAGATGAAAATTGTACAAAAAAAATTTATAACGTTACATAAGCTATATTAATCATTTTAATTGCAAGCTTACTATCATCACAAAGCTAGATTTGTGTTAAAGGTTATATGACATGTTAATAAAATAAGTTTGAGATTTACAATTCATTACTTTATAAATAATTTATTAATTGTTGTTTTTTATGTAAATATTTACATGAAAGTACTGAAATTAATTTCTAAAATAACAATATATTTGAAACAAAAAAAAAAAGTTGAAGAACTTTTATTAAATATCTACAAGAACAAGACAATAATAATTTGAACTCGAGGATAAATTATTTCTAGCTTGAGAATCTTTAGAAAAAAATATTATTTATTTCTTTAATTATTTTTATTTTTGCTTAATTTAAAATGATATATATATATATATATATATATATATTACAAGAGGGAAAAAGACTTGTAGGTGAGCAAATAAAACATCACAAAAAGACATAAAATAGTACCTTTGACAGACGACAAGTCGTTTAACTCAGTCAAAACTTACCTTATAGTTAGGTAGGAGTGAAGGAGCAAGAACGAAGATGAAAGATTGAAAGAGGAAATAAAATAAAAATGGAGGCTTTGGTTTGCAAGAAACTAGGTGATCCAACAGCATTGAAATCATCAATATCAGAGGCAGATAATGATTCCCCAATAATTCTAAGCAAAACCCATCCTATCCCACAACTTAAATCACCCACATCAGTTAGAGTTAGAGTTAAAGCTACAAGCTTGAACTATGCAAATTACCTGCAAATTTTAGGCAAGTATCAAGAGAAACCTCCTCTTCCTTTCATTCCTGGCTCTGATTATTCTGGGATCGTTGATGCTGTGGGTTCTGGTGTCTCACTTTTAAAGGTCGGTGACCGTGTTTGTTCCTTTGCTGCGCTTGGTTCCTTTGCTGAATTCATTGTTGCTGACCAGGCTGAATTGTGAGTTATAAAGTGATTGAACATTCATTTCTTTGATTTTTTTGTTTGATAGTTGTTAATGGAGATGTGTTTTGTTTGATTTTGATATTTGTAAAGGTTTAAAGTGCCAGATGGGTGTGATTTGGTTGCTGCTGGTGCATTACCCGTGGCTTTTGGCACCTCGCATGTTGCACTTGTTCATCGAGCTCAATTGACTTCTGGTCAGGTGGGTACTCCACAATTTGTTTTTTGTTCATTTCCATCCATGTCTATGTGTTTTGAGTTTATAACGATGATTGCTAGCGTACTCAATCTGGAAGTGTTTTCTAAGGCGATGTATGGGATTTTTTGTAGGTGTTGTTGGTTCTTGGTGCAGCTGGAGGGGTTGGTCTTTCTGCTGTTCAAATTGGCAAGGTTTGCGGGGCTGTTGTTATTGCAGTTGCAAGGTACTTACATTGCTTTTGTACTCCTTCAGATATCATTTATGACAATCATTCCTTTTGGTTGTTGTTGTTTTGGCGATGCCTATAGTTTTAGTATTATATTTTAATTTTAAGAAGTAGAACCATTTTGGGGTTGCATCCCTGGTTTTGACTATGGCAGGGGAGATGAAAAGGTGCAGTTTTTGAAGTCATTGGGAGTGGACCATGTAGTGGACTCGAGCAAAGAGAGTGTCATTGCAAGTGTCAAGGACTTCCTTAAAGCAAGGAAGCTCAAAGGGGTTGATGTTTTGTATGATCCTGTTGGAGGCAAACTTACTAAAGAAAGCATGAAGTTGTTGAATTGGGGTGCTCAGATTTTGGTTATTGGTTTTGCTAGTGGGGATGTACCTGTCATCCCTGCAAATATTGCTCTTGTCAAGGTACTTGTTTCATTTTCCTAATACTTGGATTACCTTATATCAATTCTTGCAATTTTTCGCTCCTTATGGTAAACCTAATCACCTATAAAGATGCTCTGTGAGATTCAAAATTAATATTGAAAGAAGGGAACAAGATTAGATAACAATAAAGGAGAGTTGGTTCATGACCAAACAGTTCAGAAGAACTATCCAACTTGTGTTTATTTACAATGTGTCATGGTTTTGCACTTCGAGTGGGTCAAGAGAAGGTCTAGTTTCAAGGAGTATTGGTGATGTATGAGGACAGAGGGAATGGTGTTGCATGTATTCAAGTAGCACCTGCTTTAAATCCTCAACTGTTTCAAAAATATATAGAAGTATTTGAGAAGCTTGGAGGACATTAGTCAGTGCAGAACTATGTTGAATACCAATTTTAATAAAATTAGCAGTTTTACTGCTGAAGCACTCCGAATTGGGCTATTTTCCTTTCAGCAGGTCTTTATTCTACCATTGTTTATATGATTGCACAATACAAATTATTCATGATGATATTATCAAGTTTTTAAATGTCCTCTTCTTTTTTTTTTTTCCAGAACTGGACTGTGCATGGACTTTATTGGGGCAGCTATAAAATACATCGACCTGTTGTGCTCGAAGATTCAATCCGGGAGCTGCTTTCCTGGGTGGCAAAGGGCCGGATTACCATCCACATTTCTCATACTTACAATTTATCAGAGGTCCAGAACTCCCTCTTTCTCTCTCTAATTAACTGAGCAAAATTTTAGCTTGAAGATGGTTTACCATTATGATTCACTGAACTAAATTAAACATTCTGAGCTCAATTCTCCTACAAATTGAGCTGGTAAAGGCAAACCAAAGTTCCTTATGGTTAAGCAGCATTCCAAGAACCAAGCAAATCCTATACACATGATCATGTCCTATGTAATCAATGCCAAACTCTAATGGATTTACATACCAAATTTCTACTGCTGTACATAGGTCACTCATGGTCATGTAACAGCATTTCCTGAATGAAGGACTAGGTTTGTGATAATATCTTCGTTTGGTCCAACATATGAATCTACCAACAAGAAGTCATCTACCAATCCAAGCATGGATGGACAGATCATTTGATGACATCTGTCTAACCCAACAGTGAGTTGGTAGTCTAGCATGTGTTAGATTCATGCATTGTCAGGTTCAATTCACAACTTGTTTAACTTCTTTTCCTGTTTGGGATCTGATGAAAAGAAATTAATCAACCCTCTGAAGCACCAAGCAGAACTATTTCACTGCAATAAGTTCTTTTTTCCTTTTATTTGGGTAAATCATAAATGATAAAAACAAGGAGTTCAAGCTTATTATTCCACTTTGCTTTGAAAATGCGGCAAGTTTATTGGTAGACTTGGTATGTTGTGCATTATATGGACAGACGTTTTGGTTTCTTGTCTTCATAAATCATGGATTTTCCACCATGCAAACAATGGTGCATTCAGTGACAATGTTGGTGTTTTGCCTTTTACAGGCCAGTCTCGCGTTTGCTGCTATTAAAGATAGGAAGGCAATTGGGAAGGTGATGATTACTATTGATGATGAAAGAAGTGTAAAATCTAAGCTTTAAGTCAATCAGGACTCAGATGGGATGGAATGCAGAATATATTCCTTTTTGCAGACTCTCCTTTTAAGTTACCCTTCAAGCAATTTTCTCATTTCTGTTTGATACAATTGCTAGCAACCACGAGGATGTTACTTGTTAGCAACCACGAGGATGTTACTTGTTGTCAATAAGGTAATTATCATGTAGTAGTCGTTGAAAAATGCCAAATAAGAGAATTATTATACCGAAAGAAAAATAAAATAAATATTGCAGATGAATATTGGTGAAATTGCATAAGCTTTGTTCCTGCATATTCACTATATCCAGTGTTTCGGATAAGTGTGTGTTTGATAACGTGATTTCAGGTGATTTTTAAAAGTTTTTTTTATTTGAAAATGTATTAAAATAATTTTTTTTTCATATTTATTTATTTATTTTTGGTACTAGCATATAGTTATTAGAAAACATTAAAAAATTATTAAAATTTAATGTTTTTTCATATCAAACACTTTTAAAACGTATGAAGTTTTAAACTCAAACTGTAAAGACCATTCATCTTTTTAGACGCAGCCCGCTGGAAATAATCACAACTGGATCGATCCTATTGCAGTTCCCTGTACTGATTGCTGTACCTATGGGGCCATCACAATGCTATTGTGAATGAATAATTGTTTCTTGGTTGAAGTTTCGAAAAGGATATATATTTCCTTTTTCTTTGGTTGTTACAAGGCACTGGCAACCATGTGATCACCAGTTTATAGCTGCACAATGAGGAATTAAATTATCAGAAATAAGTAATGATTTTGTTTTTCTTTTGTCATACAACAGCAAAAAGCCATAACTTTTTGCTTGAGAAACACAAGTAGGAATGCAATGACCAAAAATCTGTAAAGCCGAAGTTCGGAAAATTAAACGAAGTAATTGCTAGGATATGAATAAACCCGAATAATTTTTACCATGTTATTTGTTTGTAAAATCTTAATAGTTTATTAGATTTCATGTTGAATTCATCAAATAACTTCCCAATTATACAACAAAGTAAGAAAAATTAGTTGGAAACACCAGGCATGGAAACCAAAATTGATAATGGAGAACTCTACAACTGGTTGTTGGATTGTATTACAATTGTAAGGTCCCTCCATGGTACTCACATCTTTCGAAGGTCTTATAGAATTGTACTACCATGAAATATTCTTTCTTTTCTTATATAAATAAACCCCATGCTGTTGCGTGAGCTGTTTCTGTGCTACTGTTTTTTCTTTTCCTTTAGTTTTAGTATTGGTTTTGCTGTTCCCCTTTCGTAGCAAACATCCTGTCTTGTGCCTTCTATGGATTCCTCAAACGTTGAAAGGGCTCAAGATCGCAGAAGGATACAACAAGGTGTGGCTTCTAGCTTCCTATATAGCATCGTGTCAGACAATCTATCAAGACTAAGTGTCAAGACCCTCGTCAGATTCAAGTCGGTCTGCAAGTTATAATAATGCGTGATTCCCAGCCCTGGTTTCCAAGCCTTGCATCACAATAGATCGTGCAGTAATCCTCGATTCCTTCGATTTTATGAATTTGATTTTCAGCTCCATTCAAATCCCACAGACAGATCATATGTTTATAAATTTGTTTCAGTGGATACAGAGGGGGAATAAGCACGATTTTATTGATCTTAAGGTGCATGCCCCTATTAAACTCATATTGCCAGGTTGCTTTGCTTTGCTTAGCTACAGAAACACAAATTCATGTGTGTAATCCTAGCACTCATCAGCTTTTTGAATTGCCAGTTTGTGGAAGTAAAATAGTAGGACTCGGCACAGGAAAGCTAGACTCAAGAGTCCAGTTGGTTCTCCTTCTCCGATATCTGCAACACACCCAAAAAACAGAACAGAGTGCTCGGTTGGGAAGTAGGACATTCATGGAAGATTTCCACCATCCAGTGGAAATGTTTAGTCCTCCGGCCTTCGCAAATGAAACTACTTACTGGAAGATTGACCGCAGTTCAAACCATTACTCATCCTGCATATTGAAGACTTGTTGCTTATTCTGATTGGACACCGCATGTTCGAAATTCAACTCCTCCATATGGGAATTTGTGCATGGTAGAGACTTGAGATTATCTCATGTGGCAGTTTGGGAACTTAGGATCCCATGAATTGCATATGGCAAGGCAAAAAAGAAGAAGCATGATCCCCACAAGGGCAAGTTCTTTTACTGATCTTCTCATCTACTCTGCAGTGATGAAGAAAACATTTAAAGAGAAGATGCTACCTTACCCCTTATTGGTAAAGTCTTGCTTGTTTAAAGGGAAAATAAGCCACCTATAGGCAATTAGTTTACAGGGCTTTTTCTTAATCCCTTGCCCTTCTCTTTTCTTAGAAAATACCATGGCTTTTTGCAGTTCTTGTTTCTTTCAAGTTTTGTGTGAGGTGGTTTTATCTTCGAAGAAAGAATTACCAAAGAAGCATGTCAAATGGCTAACTTTAGAATCAAGGAAGCATTATAAGTTGATAGAATATCAACATATAAATAAAGAAGAAAGCCGTCATTTAATTGAACAAAACAGTGATTATAGACAAGGGCTTAGAATACAAGAATCATCTAAAAAGACCCATCAACAAAATTGGGAAAACTTAATGGCCGTTAACTTTGCTAAAAGTATAATGGCCCGAAAGAATAGAGGTTGTTCTCTGCTTCTTTTGATTGTTCTTACTGGTTCCCCTTACCCACTACTTCAGCTGAAGCAATTTGTGCCTTTGACCTCTTACACATCTTTCTTGCCTTCAATAATGCCCTCCTCTGGTTAAATGGGTGCTCTTTTTTCTCCAAATCTTTGACTGTTCTCGCTTCCGACAGGTCTGCGAAGGACTTGCATTTCCCATCATAAGACATTGCCAATCCTCTTCTCTGGGTTGGTCGAGAGTCTAGCATTACACCAAAAGAACCATACCCTCCTTCTCTGTTGAGATTCCTCTCCTTAGACATGACTTCCTCATGGCCTTGTTCAGTTTCATTGTTTGGAACAACCATAGAATTACTCTCGGAAGAGATTTTGGACGACTTCTTGTCTAAATCACCCATTATCAGCAAATACAAAGTAAACAGCAGCACACCGATTTTCTCTTTCACACTAGTCCTATTTATAGAGTTCCAAACTCAAATTTCCTAAAAAGTTCAGGTCTTTCCACAAATAGCACGGAAACTGGGAACCAACATCAAATCACTTTCCTCAAGTAGCACGGAAACTTAAAACTATCATCATTATGTCTCAGTAAGCATAAGATAATGAATGCATATACATACATAATTGAATCAATGAGCATCAGACAACATTGGAACTGATGCCAGGAATCCATCAACTTCTAGGCGGTCAAATTTGAAATAGCATCGGGATCGAATGACTAAAGCTTTTATATTTTGGTTGTCAATGATTTTAATTGGAAACTACTCAAAGTCTGCAGCTTTGAAAAACCAACCATTATTTGATCGAACTGATTAAGTTTAGTTGCATGTGCACACTAATCATTTTGCGATGATCATGTTAAAGGAACTCTATTGTATTGTGCTTACAAGAACAGTGCCTGACAGACACAAGAAGCATGAATCGCATAAAGCAACTAAAATCAAGCACGTATGACAACGAACCCAACCTGGCTGTTATCTGCCAGCGGTAAATTATTATAGAGGAAGGCATCAATATTACCCAAACACAGATTAATTAGGCGACATTCTTGCATCAATATATAAGCTTTCAGGTAATATCTTGCAGCGTCTTGATGATGGCTGATCAGCATGGTAGAATGATGAGCAGAAATTACAATAGGCTGGACACATTTTTTGTGTTTTCGTCGCATATAACGTAGAAAATCTCGCATGCTTTGAGTAGCTCTTTCCCAATCTTTGATACCCACGAATGAATAACAAGATGAAAACGTAATCATATAAGGTTTTCATGATGGTACCCAAGAAAAGAAACCATGGATGAGAGGAAAAAAGAAATAGAAAACTATGAAGAGTGAATTGGAGGGGTGTAAGTGTAAGGGAACAGGTCGAAAGGCATGATGAGCGTCTTCTAGGCCTAGGACTTCCGAGCCGAGAGAGACTGAATATCTTTGTAACGATTGCAATGCCTTGCACATCTATACTATCAGAAAGTAAAAGAATGTACAGTATGTACTGGTGATTTTATTCAACATGAGTTGAATTCCTTAATCTAAAACAAACTGTCAAGTGCAAATTCAATAAGTTTCAAGAAACTGTACAAATAAAAAAATAATTAACAAAAAATTAAAAATAAAGTATTGATGAATAAAAATAAAGGGGAAAAAAAAATACAAACATCTGAATATATTTTAGGTCAGGGGAGGAACTCTGATTTCTCGCTGTAACCTCCAAAAAGAAAAGTAAATGTTAGGTCAGGCCCAGGTGGCAAGAACTTGCTAGTAAATTAAAGAACTAACACTAACAAAATATTGCATATCATCAACGGAAAATTCTATCAGTGTTTAAATACTGATTTAGTCCAAAATAAATTTATCAATAGAATTATATACGGGGTCATGTTATCAGAAAAACCCGATGAATTTGGGTCCTTTAAACATGTGTCATCGATGATTTTAATTTTTTCGGTCAATCTTTTAGTAATATAATCATCGATGGATTTATAGATAAAAATATCACGCCAAACAAAAAAATTAACCACATTAATTTCTTCTGTAAATCCATCAATAATTATGATATATTACTAATAAAATAAACCATTAGTAAGTCAATAAGTGATGATATGCATGTTACTGACAAAACTAAACTATTGGAGAATTTAATAGTGACAAGTCCTATAATTTTTTTCCAACTCTTCGAAGATTGATCACAGATACCAGTAAGGGTTTCCAACAACTACTCGAGGATATTCATTTTATCCCTTAGTTTGGTTGTCTCAACCCTAAGTTGGATTGTTTTAACACTAAGTCAGATCGTCTCAACTTGATCTATTCTTGTACAATTGCTTGGATGACTGTAGATTGTTGGCTCGATCCTGATTGCGAGGTCCCTATGATCGACCCACCTGCATATACTCGACCATAGTGTTTGTAGATATTGTAAACCTGATTTTTATCGAGTCCACCAGTAAATTCAACCTCCAACCACAAATCCGAACCAAGTTCCGGATGGGTTGAAGGATCGTTCCTATATCTCTTATGCAATCAGGTGTTATATGTATCCTGAAAAAAAAAAGTTAGCAAATAAAAAAAAATAACTTAATTTATTGAAATCCAACTTACCATGAACTTATGGGCTTGACTATCCACGAGTTGTTGCATCCCTTTTCGACAGCCCTCGTTCCACGAGTAAGTTTCAACAAAAAGCTCCATCGGTCTTGGATCGAGATCAAACATTGTAGCATACAAAAGGAAGCTACTGCTAGTTAAATATTTTCATATAATACAATAGTTTTTTTTAAGAAAATTATCTTATAAAACAAAATCTTACCATTTGTTTTACATGCAAAATAAACAAAATGAATCCACTAATATGCGTGGTAATGGAACCATGAACCATGAATCTTCTTGGTTTGGTTCTTCGAATCAGATTGTAACTATCATAAGAAACACTTGAACATCACGTGCTGAATATAAGTGTCCCAAATACCCTGAGATATGCAAAGGTCTAAAATCCTTCCACACGGCTACATCTTCCTAGCCTGAAAAACCTTTATCTTTTGCATATTTCTTTAATCTTTTCCGGGCCTCTTATCAGAAATCACGTAACCTAGTTCAAAGAAAAAAAAATTGGTTAAGATAATAAAAAATAAAATTTTAACATTTTTTTTAAAATATCACAATTTGAACTCAAACTTACCTAATAGTGTTGTGATTCTCTTACACTTTTCTAGCAACATCGTGGTTAGCCTCCTCACAATAAAAATTTTCCTTACACGTCAATTTCATAGAACAACTAATTTATTAATTATCAAAAACTAACCGAATTAAATATTAATTTTTTTTTATGTATGTACTAACCTTGCATTTCATGAACCAAATATCAATCATAGGCTTCCATTCAAGATTTTTGAAAACTTGACTCCACTTTCATCGACGATGTTATCGTATGAGTAGTCTCTATATTTGTAAACCTAAAATTCTGTTTGTTCATTGAAATTAATTATTAAAAAATTATCCATTGTTGTTTATTTTTTTTATTATGCAAGAAAGGAAAACAAACTTACATGCTGTGGTTGAGCTTCCTCTAAGCAATATACTTCTTAATGTATACATCCTGCTTAGAAAGGAAACCCCCTTTGTGAGTCGCCCTTGTACTCGACGAGTTTGCGTCGAGAGAGGGTGCCTATGCCTAAGGTGTTTGGTCATGGTCGACACCTAACAACTCATGCTCATCAGAAGCGTTGCTAGAAAAATCAGTAGCGCTCCTATCTGTATTACTCTCTAATGACATTCTCTTTGTCATCTAAACAAATATGATAAAAAAGTAATAACATTATCACTGTATCCTATTTTAAAAAACATTGACAACACATTTGTACGAGAGACAATCCAAAATTTTAAAACCTACAAATACTCATCAATAAATGAAGCCACAAACTAGTTGATTTTATTTATAACTAATTTTTAATTTATTTATTTTGAAATCTACGTTGACAATTACAAGTTGCGAATAAAAATAAAAAAAGCATTCCAAAAATGTTTTTTTTCCCATGTAACCTAAATATTTAAATTACTAAAATTAAATAAGAACCTATGAAACTCAATTAATATGTTAACATCCTAATATGTTGTACAACTAAACCATCAAAACAATAGGAACCTTAAAATATACTCTCATTTAACCTAAACCTATAAACTCCCACAAATCAATTTCACAACCTCATATTAACAACAATAACATTACTAATTTCACAACTAATACATCATACCCTCCTCTCAAATTGCTAAAATCAATTTAAAAATAAAACTACTATATGAACCTTAAATAACAAAATATGAATCAAATTAAAAAAAAATAATCACTTCTCTATACAAGAGACTATCTAAAATTTTAAAACCTGTAAATACACATCAATAAATGAAGCTACAAACCAGTTGGTTTCTTTTATTACTAATTTTTAATTTATTTATTTTGAAATCTATGTTGACAATTGCAAATTGCAAATCAAAATTAAAAAAAAACATTCCAAATGTCACAGGAAGGGGCGACGTCAGGCACTGGCGCACTTAATATATGATCCTCATAAGAGGTATGTTGTTGGATGGGAAAGAGTTTTGAGTTTAATCATAAAATTATGATTAAGGTTCATGAGTCGCCACCTAGTATTATGGTTACTAGGAAACCTATGGTCTACGAGAGTCTGAGTAAGGGACTGATTATGCAAGGGGAAAACTTATCACCCCCAGTGCATCCTATCTAAGGTAAGCTGCATTGTTGTTTGATTGTTTTTCTAGGTCAAATTCTTATCCATTGATCTTTTTCCAAGGTCTAAGGCAGATCTCCCTTCTTGAGAGATTCTCTACCTTATTGGTTTCAATTTTAAGAGTTCTAAAGTTCAATTTTTAGCATCACATTTATTTTGCACTTTATATTTTTAATACCTGAGGGTGTAATCTATTGTGTAGTTTTACATCCCAAAATATTAAAGTCTACGTCTAAACCCTAATATAAAATGAATAAAATGATTGGTGAAGGGTTTTTGATATTTTGGTCAAATCCTAATGGATAATCATTAACTGGTTATGATATTAATTTTTTTTTTTGCTTTTTTAAAACATAAGAAAGATGCATTTTTTTATATGAAAATATGCTTGGAAAACTTTTTAGGATCTAGTCGTATGGATGATAACAAAATATTTTTTTTGTTTTTTTTGAAAGGAGATATTAATTTAAAAGTTTATAGATTTTTTTTGAATTTTAAAATTCTTTTTAAGAAATGTTTCGGAGAAAACCAAATATTTTAATACTGGATCTATATCTTATAGTTTAAAAATATAACCTAATATTATGCAAAACTGGTAGAAAACATGTGCTAAAATCACAACTGGGTCGAACCCAGCCGGGTCTAGTTAGGCTGACTGGCGGCCTGACAAACCTAGCTCTCTTGTTTTTTTTCTATGTTGGACCCGACCTAACCATCTAGACTGGGCTGAAACAGGTCCAATTCAAGGCCCACGTGGTTGCTAGCCCATCCCAGTGACCATGTGAATTATAATTCACGCTGTATGCAGAACAAATTATCCTTTAAGATGCAGTGACTCCACCGCAGGTGGAGGATGAAAAGAAGAGAGGGAAGGGAAGATTGCTTGGCGTGGGGCCAATGCAGTTGGTGGTCTGACTAGGAGGTTGGCGTGAGGTTGGTGGAGAGAACCACGAACAGAGAGGGAAAGAAAAATGGCATGAAAACTATGAAGGGGGGGGAGACTGGTTTTTTTTCAAATTTTGCACCTATTTTCTCCTCACTCAGGTCATGAAATCTACTCATATTTATAAGAGGTGGAAAAAGGGATGTTTCGTCTCTACTGGTGCCAAATCTTGACCCCTGATTCGACACAAAAGCATCTCAACCTTTAGCTCAAAGTAGCTATCATGAGCTGTCAGATTTGTTGCAGGAAAAGGGTTGGTCGGGTTGGCCACTTCGGGGCGGTGCCATAACCACGATGGTGTCAACCAGCCAGAACAATCACACTGGCGTGTAGCCAAGTGTCAGATGATCATTTTCATGTGAGTTGTGTCCAATTTGATGGAGAGATAAAGCATAAAACACCTCAGGAAGGAGGCCACTCGAGTAGTTTCTCTAGAGAAGAAGATGAATAGTCAACCTCAAAACGACACTGTTTTGGTTAAATTTCATTTTAGTCCTTTGATTTTTTTATTTCTCTCAATTCCACCCCTGATTGACTTCAAACTTTCAATTTTGTTCAATTTTCGCCTTGAAGAACTTCAATTTCAGCCCTAGATTTTAGTGTATTTTTCAAATTAGTTCTTGGTCTTGGATTTATACAATTTAACCCTCAATTGACTATTAAACTTTCAATTATCTTTAATTTCACCCCTGATTTCAATCAATTGGATTCCTATAGTTCGTCGACTTTTGCCAAATGATATTTGACTGTGAATTTATTTAATTTAGCTCTTAATTGACCCAAAAACTTTGATTTTCTTGCAAGTTTACCCATGATTTCAATCAATTGACTTGATAAAAATTAAATATGATCTTCTAAAATTCTATTTTTCTTAATTAAGCTCAAATTGTGCTCCTAAACTTAATGTTTCACTAATTAAGCCCCTAATAAAATTAATTTGACCTTTTTAAAGTATAATTAAGTTCTTGCTCCTAATTAAATCCTTTAATTTGACCTAAATTAATTCTTAAACATAATAAAACTTTAATTTTGCCCATGATTAAATCAAATTGACCTATTAAAAATATAATTATGTCCTTAGGCTTAATTTGATTTAATTTGATTTTGAATATGCATTATCTCTTTAATTTTGAGGAAAATAGGGTATAATTAAACTCTCAATTCCATTCAAAATTGCAGTATGATTTTTTCTACATGTGAAATCCTCCCAACTTGCTGTTGCAAAAATATTAGCCCTCTTGCTATCATTATTTTATTTATTTTTATTTTTTATTTTGAAAATAAAAAAGAATTTAGGGAATAACTCAGAAATGAGTTATGACACCAAAACTGTTTTTTTCCATGTAACCTAAATATATAAATTACTAAAATTAAACAAGAACCTATAAAACTCAATTAACATCTTAACATCCTAATATGTTTTACAACTACACCATCAAGATAATAAGAACCTCAAAATATATTCTCATTTAACCTAAACCTATAAACTCCCACAAATCAATTTCACAACCTCATATTAACAATAATAACATCACTAATTTCACAACTAATACATCAAACCCCCTTCTCAAATTGCTAAAATCAATTTAACAATAAAACTACTATATGTTACCATTCAATAACAACCGAGGTATATCAAATTATTCAATCACATAAAACACAAGAAGACATTCCTTTACACTAGAAGAAAATTCATCCAAAGTTCCAAACACATGTTTTTATATACTTGTTTCATCCAAAGTTCCAAACATATCCAAAATTTATCAAACACAAGTTCCAATCAAATAACCCAAACCATAACAATTATCAATTCATCATAATTAACAATTTACCATAAAGTTGTAAGAACATCCAAAATATTGATTTACTAGCCTCAATTTATCTCCTTCAGGTAAAATGCTTCTCGATCATTCAATAATTCTATCGTAACTAGCCTTACTCAGCTCATGATCTGACTTGATAGTGAACACTTGTGCAATAACCAATAATTTATTATGATTTATGCCCTCATCCCATAATGGTTCATCAAAATCTTTCAAAACTTCAAAAAACCTAGCTATATCTATATTTGGTTTTTCATCTACAATTAAACATTCATCTGCATAATCCTAATTCATTCTTATTGCATCCATCACCATACTCTTATAACAATTACTATTATCATCTACAACTTCATGCACGTTGCTAAAATTAGAAATTGATTCAATTATCCTTTCTACAATAGTCTCATACGGAACATAGGGTTCTATATGTGCAAATCAACACAAACATTTTTCTCTGAACTTTTTTTTGTAGAAGATGCATCGTAACAACATCTGGATAGAGAAAAGTTTTATTTTTACACCTCTTATATGAACATATAATACCACATCCACTAATATTTTTGGTTTAGATGATGCATAATTAATAAAACCCTCAACCCCATTACAATAATTCATCCTACGTAACCCATTGGATGAAACTCAATATATCTAAGAATGATCATCAATTACTTTTATGAAATCTATATAGAATATTGATGACAATATATATTAATTAATAATGTGAACTAAACAAATTATTAGTACCTAGTTAATTAGCTATCATTGATTGGATTTAAAATTATTCAATATATTTTAATAGTACCTTTTAATGATTATCAATTTTCTCTAAAAAATTTAAATTCTTTCAAATTTACCTAAATTCTCAACTTACCAATAAACTTGATAAAATATGAAACGTACCCATTATTTATCGATGATATTTTTTTTATTGGTATTTTCATTTGTATTTGATAATTTTCTGGTAGTGTAAGGCTTAACAAGTCATAGTTAGATTAGTTTGCACTTTACCATAGAATAATCATATGAATAATCACCATGAAAATCAATACCAACAATGTTTTATTCTTCCTTCTTTTTAAATAACTTTCTTGCTCTACTAGCTCTCAATCTAATCTAGTTCCAGGAATCCATCAATGAATGATTAAATTAATTGCTCTCCTATCAACATGATCAGAAGGGAAAAACAAATGAAAAAACAACCATCCATACTTATGGTTTAATTATTTAATAAACAATAATAAAATGTTGTGTAATATTAAAAATAGAAATGAGAATCTGAAAGTAAATAGAAAATAAATTTATATACTTTAACTTCTAATGGCTAATATTCTCTTTTGACCTAAACACATACTAAGATAATCTAACCAATCAAATTGATCTTTTCTTAATTCTCCACCTATTTATCCCAATGACCCCCAACAAATACAGACCCCATGCATGAGTTAATCAATACATTTGGTAATACCCACTGTCTTCTAAATTTAAAAAGATTTCGTTTAAACTATTTTTCTAAAATCCAAAACTTTTGCTCTAATTTTCATCTCATTTTGATTTGTGATCTAACAATGCTTCTTATTATTGTGCTTCACCTTCTACTATCCAGTCTCACTCAACCTATCAAACATGCAGAAACCAGTTATGAAGCTTATTGCATCTCACAACTAAAAAGTTAGGAAAAAGCAACTGAAACACTGATAAAAATATATTTCATCAATAATTTTGCAACTATCCAGTCCCACTCAACCTACCAAACATGGAGAAACTAGTTATGAAGCTTATTACATCTCACAACTAGAAAGTTAGGAAAAAGCAATTGAACTAATAAAAATATATTTCATCAATAATTTTGCAACAAAAATGATGACAACATTTCCTTCAGTAATTTCTGACGAAACTGGTGACAAAATAAAAAAATAAAAAATCATTAAAATTTTTGTCAGCAACACCAATGAAAATTTCATCGATGATTCTAAATGAATTAAAACATGAAAGTTTCTCTTATCCCGACCATTTTTCTTTTTTTCTTCTCTTTCAAAACAAAGGCCTCTTTCCCAAAGTAATTAGCAAATTTGGCCACCCCTTTCACAAATTTATAAGTGTGGGAAATCTGAATGTTGAATATAATTGGTTGTTTGGAATAAATATTTAAATTAATGGAGTTCAAATTTGCTTAACTAGAAAGTAAATTGGAGAAAATCTAGGTCAAATTGTTATGTGTTTGTCGGTATGAATGTAAGGAATTAGGTGTTGAGCATTGGATCGAAGTTGTGGAAATGTGAAACCTCTATGTTAAAACCCTAAATTGATAACGTGAATATTAATTATTGGCTTGTGATATGTTGGGAATTAAATTGAAATGAAAGGATTTAATGTAATGGCATGAATATTGATTTATAGATTGTAATATTAATTGATGTTTATAATGTGTTTGGATATTAACTAGGATTTTGGATGTATAAAGATTCAATGGTTACACCTTAATTGGTGGTGTGAATATTAATTAATAGTTGTTATGTGTGTATAAATGTAGAATTGGTTAGCTTTTGGGTGATTTTGTTTGTGAAAGTAACATGGAAAAGTTGGAAACCTTGATTTAAACTTAGGTATTTTTTTCCTGTTTTAAACTTAGCCAGAGATCATTATAATCTAACAAATTGAATTGAGTCCAACTATATATTTATATATATATATATATATCCCACAAACAATCATCAATTACAATTAACAATAAATATAAAGGAAAGCCATTTTTCCGAACCGGTTTCAGTCCATGTTCATAGTAGTCATTCAAAAAGAGATATGGAAGGAACTAAAAACAAAACACTATTTTCCATAGCCCCAAAAATCCATCATCTCCCCACGTAACGGGAGCTGATTAATTGCGTGCGCAGATGGTGCGTTACTTGCATCATCAAACCTCACCCCTTTTGCAGAATCTTCATTTCCTAAATGAGAAGTGACAATCCTATCAAGCATAGCCCATTCATTCAAGCCCTGGTGATCTTCTCTTCCTGCAACCATTTGCTGAGGTGCTTCACAGGTGCACACCTCTAGTCCTGGCTCACAAGCGTGGTACCTCAGACTTTCACTGCCACTCTCGCAATCCCTAGCGCCTGACATGAGCTGCTTAACCATGACCGGTGGTTCCTTAGGGAGACCCGAGTAGTGGTCATAACCTAAAGACTTATTAGGTGGCATTAGGGTTTGGGATTGGAAGAGAGAGTATTGATGAGGTGCTGCCATGTGAGGATAGTGAAGCTCTAGCTCAGCCTTGCTTAGTACAAAGGGTTGTTGAATATTTCCATGGTTATGGTTTTGACGGAGGGAGTATTGGCTGTCTCTGTGCATGAAAGTTCGAGATTGATTGGTGCTTGACGAGTGGAGTTGTTGGTCAGATGAGTTCATGCTTGTAGTTCCTCCTTCACCACTGACCTTGAATAGATTCTTCTTTTTGAACACCCTGCATACCACCCAGCCATCTTCCTGCACATGCATACAAAACAAATATCTTAACAAGAAGCCATGCCTTAATCAACATGTCATGAAGTTGATTCACTGAGTTGTAATGCTGAGGTGATAGAGAGATCGAGTACTTACACCAAGGTTTCCTTGAGCATCATCGCCATCTTCAAGCCTATACTCATGCATGATCCAGTCAGTCTTCTGGCCATGAGGAGCTCTTCCTCCATAGAAAACAAGTGTTTTCCTCATACCAATCTTCTTGTAGCTGTTCCTGATGCACTTATCCCTCCCTGTTGCCTTCCAAAACCCTGCATTCGTTGCTCTATTGGTTCGTGACCCAGTCGGGTATTTCCTGTCCTTGTGACAGAATAAATACCACTCGTTTTGAGGCGCTGACCCAATTTTACATCTCTCTGCACACACATCCATGCATCACTATATATAGTAAAATCATCAAATTCATCATAGATAGTATAAATCTTTAACTTATACGCACATGTGCTTGATGTAAAATACAATTTTAGAAAATATATATATATATATATATATAGGAACAGATAACCAAATCTACAAGGCATAGCGCATCACATATATAATATTGCAGCCGCAACCTCCCCGTGCAGATGACGGACGACTAATAATCAGATGAGTGGCATATAGAATCACATTGGAATATCAGTGTATTCTTTTACATGGTATATATATTATTCTCTGTGTCATTAAATTTAATAATTAATAATTCATTCTATTTTATCTAATGAGAGATTGAGAGTCTAAAATGTTCTAACCTCCGGTTACACAAAAATACAATTGAGGATGGATGATGAAAAGCTAATTAAACACCAGAAACTACTCTATATTTTTGAAAAATATCTACATAAAATATAGAAAATAAAAATTTTATGCATGGTGTGGAAAATATTTATTTCTACCATATAGAAAACACTTGTTTCGTTTTTGAGGTGACAAAACATGCATCCTCTATTATTTATAAAAATCTCTACTCTATCCTACATGTAATTTATACAAGAGCTCCATTACTTTTTTCTCTAGGATTTAATCTCTCTCTATACATTAATTTCCACCTATTTTTAATGTTGTTGATGAAAAAATAATTACAAGGTTATGAACAAGACAATCACTTGCTCATCCCATGTAATATATTACATGAAAATATATTAAAATCGATTAGGGTAAATACAATTTTTCATCCAAGTTATATATATAAAAGAAAAGGCTTAGAAAATTATTTAGACAAAAAATGTTTTTGAACCTACTTTTCAATTTCCAAAGTGAGAAAATAGTCTTACACATTCACTAAATAAACACATTTTTTATACAAAAGGAAAGGAAGTAGAGAAAAAAATGAAGATACAAAATGAAAAAAATATTCTCTACAACTAAACGGGCTCTAATGTTTACTTATTTCTACAACTTTTTAGATGAAAATAAAAGTAATGTTTTGATTGGTTGATGTAGTGGATCTCATTGTTTGTAACCGGTTGGTATGAACTAATAATTCCAGGTTTTTACTCATGTAATTCCCATTTAAGTACAAAACTGTCAAGCAAAATAATAATATATATAAAAAAAAGATGAAATTTTACTCCCTGGTGGGATGAATAAAACCTTCATAATGAAAATGGTAATTTTCAAATTATTTTAAGATTAAAGCATTATGAATGAAAACAAAAATCAGCATAAAGAGGGTGGAATTGTTTCAACCAAAACATATCATCTTGAAGAGAGCTTCAATTAAAATCCTTGTATAGTCCTGTGAAATCCATAAACTCAAGTATATGCACACCACACAATAAACTTAGATTATGGGTTCAAATAATATTTACCTTGCAACTCCCAAGGCTCCATCTTGTTCAAGTCCACCTCTCTAATGACCTCCATATCAAACTTCTGAAACGAAACCTTCTTTTTCAAGTAGTAATGGAGCAGTTCTTCATCAGTCGGGTGGAACCGGAACCCTGGAGGCACACCACCAGAAGATGTAGCCATCACCATGCAACTAGCACAACAGTTTGGATGATGAGCTGAAAAAAATACCAATCGTTACTTTTAACTAGCAGTTTTATAGATGACACTAACTCTTTAAATGTTAGGGTGTATAAATGTGTAAATAGCAATCATTTTCTTCGGCCTTGGGGCTTAAATACGACGATGATTGTCAACGGGGAACTACTTGTATGGTGATGTGAGAAAAGTTGACGGCCAATTACTACGCCGGCGGGCATGGCTAAAGATATCGTGAAAGGCAAGCATGAGGACTTAGACCATAGCTTATATTTAACCAAGTTTTTTTTTTTTTTTTTTGCTGTGGTTTTACTCTAGGATGGTTTCATATCTCCACATGCTTTTGTGGAGCGTGGTCACACCTTTCCTTAATTTTATATGCAGATTTACTACGTACATGCATTGCCAAATTAATTAGGCCACAGTGTTTCTTTTCTGTGAAAAATACAAAGTTAATAATACTGATGAAATCCTAAGATGGAAGGCTTCGGTACCCATATTTTCACTTATCAATTGGAAGGATTCGGAGTGATAAGGTCATACGTTGTATTTTCCTGACGAACTGAAAGACCATACATCTAGCACTGACATGAACCAATTGTTTTGTCTGAAATTGATATGCTCTGCAAAAGAAATATTACAGGGCCTAGAGAAACTTTCTTAACATATGTTCGCAAAATGGGCCACTTAATATTAAAATCCCTAGATCTCTCTCTTGGTAAATCCGCTTAATTGATTCTGCTGTCATCTTCCATAGTTGGATCAAAGGTATGCGGGTAGAAAACCACGGGAACTTGTGTTGCCAGGTATAGATTGTTTTTCTTCCTTTTCATCAAGCACGGTTTCTTCTCCCTTTCCTTCACGCATAATATACTTCAAAATTTACTACATTTACATAACTGAATGATGAACTATATAGTATACTCTGACAAAATTTTTATGTCAATATATACTAAAGGAATTACAGTGTAAATAATAATAATAATAATAATAACATGTCATTGTTGCAGACAGTATTACTAATGAAATAAACTTATCGATAATATTTAAGTTATGACATGACGAACGATCCCTACTTTTCTTCTCTCCCATTTCTTCTTCTTTCTCTATTTTTCTCTACAAATAATAGCAACCCCCCTATTTTATCACAAATTAAACTCTCATCAGCACAAATCCGACCACCCCAACACTCAGTCTGGTTTCTAAAATTCCCTATAAAAGGAAGTTGAAAAAGAGTATTTTGGGTTAGTTTTTCTGCACTATTTTGGACGAATTTATACAAAAATTTAGATTCTTGTTTTATCCAATTTTCCATCTTATTCTCTTCAATTTAAACTTTTTCTTTCTTTTTATTTTTCTCATAATTTAGAGTTTAGGTTCGGTATTTATAGAGAGATATTGAGTATAAATTCATTTGAGTTCAATGAATCTTGTTTAGGAGTGTACATAAACAAAGTAATATTGTTGAAATCCTAAAAGACTTAATGAAGTTAGTCCTTTTGCTTCAAATAAAGAGAAATAAAATCATGAGGATAAATAATTGATCTTTGATAATAACAATAAATCTCATATTGGTTATATGCTGAGTACTTAAACAAGTATTTTTAATTGGTTTTGCTTAATTATATTTTTAATATATATTTAGCATTAATTTTTTTCAACCCATTGATTTGACCAATTCAGCCCATGAATGATAAAATTTGATAAGATTTTTTCTAAAAGAGTTTTTTCTAAACCTAAATAATTAAAAGATAATTAATTTTAAAGTCAAAACATTCAATTTAATTCATGTTCTATAAAGGCCAATAACAGCTTAAAATAGAGGAGATTTTATCAGTTTTTGTTCCTAAAAATCTTTATAAATGGAAGTTAAAAAGAAGTGTTTAACGTTGGTTTTTCTGTTTCGGATAGAATTTCTATAAAAACATAAACTGTTCTTCTACCTAATTTTTCAGCTTATGGTCTTTAATGTTAAGTTTTTTTTTTTTTTTTATAATCTTGAGTTTATATTCGATCTTTATCTTTATAGAGAGATATTAAGTATAAATTTCTTTAAGTTTGTTAGACCTTGTTTATGATTACATAAATAAGATGGTGATATTACAACCTTAAGAGGTTTATTGAAATTAGTTTTTTTACATTAAAAGTAATAAAATTTTAAGTACAAAAACTCTTGAAAACAATAACAAAATTCAGATTGGTTATGTGCTTAAATATCTTTTATTGATTTTCTATACTTATATTTTTAATATATGCTTAAGAAGTATATTAGGAGTTAGTTTCAGTCTCTTATACATAATTTCATGTATGATTAGTATACAACTGGGATTGTATTTTAATTTTTTATAAAAGTTTATATATATATATATATATATTAATCATGCTAGAATTTGATTATAATTGTAAATATACCATGATCTTATATATTGAATGATTATAAACTAAACATATATACTCTTGTCTAATTCTAATTCGTCTCCGGTAATTTTGAACAAGATATATAACATTATAACACACTGCCATGATTATTTATTAATTTATTAATACGCTTATATCATATCAAATACTGAAATTATGGTAATGATTTTGTATTAACAATTTAATTAAAATCTAAATGCATCCATTGATCAAATATACAATACTTCTGAAGAATGAACAAGCACATAGACAGCTATTGTTTAGCATTACATTGCACGCGCTAACATATAGGTGGCACTTGGCTTCCTGCATGCTACCTGGTTTTCACTTGCTTCCTGCATGCTACCTGGTTTTCTAGTTGAATGGAATTAATTAAAGCAAAAATGATCCCGAGAAAATAATAAAATGATAAATTATGGGATATTTGATTGTTATCAAAGCAAAGGATTGGGGAAACAGCTACTAAACCTTCTTGGAATTCTCGCGTTTTGATTGGACGGCCAAGAATTTTGAGTGATGACTAGTTTTATATACTACATTATTAGCATTCTTATGCGAACTTTGAGTTTATATAGTCCAGATTAACAACAACAGTTGGAGACGCAGTCGCCATAGCTTCGGCTTGCACATGCGGGTACGACTTTAAGGGCTCCAGATTAATTTACTTGATTGAATTGCACGCTTTCCTTCTGTTTTTTGGGATTTATTGTCCTTGATCTGGGGACTGCAACACCGTGGCAAGATGTTCAAAAGATTTTAAACACTAAAGCTTGAGCGCAGATCATATGTACATATGTATCTGTCTTATTTTGGTGGAAATTTAAAAGGTTTGGACCAATCAAAAGTATCTCTGCGCATTCCCACGAAATATATATATATATATATCGCATTCTGGAATTTCAGCTCTGAAAGAACCGATCATGTTCAGGCCCTGTATCAACAGTTTCTACATATAGCTCCTCATGCACAGCATGGCATGTCAAACAATTCCTTGTTGCACTAGCTAATTAATTTGATATATTCACACAGATTATTCTGAAAGCTGTAATTGAAGAATTTAACTTTGCTGCGAACTTCAAATCAGCTAGCTTGGGCAGAAAAGATGTGCTCACACATTAATTAATATTGTTTGGACACTTGTGATCTTGACAAAGACTACAGGTAATGTATTGTTTACACAGAAGAAAGCCTAGAAAACTGAAGCCATTGTTAATTCAAGGGTCAACCCCCACGTCCCCTTTTTCTTGGAACTCCTCCATTGTAAATGAGCAAGAACTAGCTAGCTAATAGTAATTTAATGCATGCAGTTAAGAGTATAGTGATCTAAGTTTTGCTAGTATTTTCCTGGTTTTGAGTTTTAACTGACTTACAAAGCAATCTAGCTAGTTTCATCTAATCATGTATGGTTCAATCCCAGACGTTAACAAGCTATAATAAAGAACATCTGATCTCTTGCATTGAGCAGTCGATGCATGAGAAGCAGGGCATCGTGCGACATTTGTTATTTGGGACTAATTCCGATATTTCTAGGATGGTAAAATCATTCAGAAAGGTTGCGGTAGCTTATGTTTGTTAACTGCAGGATCAAGAAGAGTACTGTCGTTAACTTCCACAAGAAAGAATACAATTAAGCTACGTACTGCAAGAGTAAAACAGCTGCAAAACTGTCTGCTTTGGGAATCGGATACATGAGACCGCACTGGAGCTGGAAGCACTTTCATCTGGGTTCGTACATGTAGCTTTATCTTAACGAAGAACGTTGTAAAACTTTTTTTTTTAGATTAATTATTAATTTATATGTATTTTAATTAATTTTACAGTTTCGAAATTAATAATTATATAAATCTTCAATAACTCTAGAATTTATAACTCAAACTAGTCAATCTTTAAAACAACAAACTCCCTAATCAATTAACCTACATACCTTATCAGTGTCAGAACGTGGTAAAACTTTGGAATACCTTATCTGTGTCACGGGATAAATATAGTGATCAAAACAGGCATGAAAGATGCTAATGGCTCTACGTGGAGTTGTGTCAACCCAATTCAAATTAAAAAAAGAAAAAAGAAAAGTATAGCCATAGGCCCAAAAGCAAATAAAGGAAACATTCAGCACACAAAATAACAAATAAACATTCAAAACTCAAATAAATAATATGCACACAAATATTCAAGTAGCATTTATAAATTAGTGTTAAAAAATATTTATAAATCCTTACATTTATTAATTTAAACAAAAACAAATGTTGTTGTATTATATGTGACGATGCAGCATAGCAATTGATTGGAAAGTTTAAGAAAAGCCTATTTGATTTTGCATTTCAAAAGCATTTTTAAAAAAATTTAAATTTTTATTATTTTTTTGCTTCAAATTAATTTTTTTTTGGTGTTTTTAAATCATTTTGATGCGCTGATTTCAAAAATAATTTTTAAAAAATAAAAAAAAAATATTATTTTAATACATTTCTAAATAAAAAATACTTGAAAAAACAACCGCAACCACACTCCCAAACAGATCCGAAGTAGCTCAAAAGAGTATATTGGAAACATGCAACAACATATTAGGTTAAGTGTGAAAAAATAGAGATCAAAACATATCTAAGCTTCATGGAAACATAACTTTTAAATAATGAAATTAAAAAAAATAATGTTAAGTTACCTAATTATAAACATCAAAGTGAAAAAAAATACAGTAAATGAATAGTTTTTTAGTCGGTGAATAATGATATTTGAAAAGTAAAAAAGGGATGTTTTAGTTTGTTTGCTAACGAAGGTTCAGGCTAGGCTAGGCAACCTACTTGAAAATTAATAGGCTTTAGCCCAACCTAGTTACAAGGCGGTCAAGGCGAGCCGCTCAGGTAGCTTGAGTGCTTGACCTTACTATTTATAGTATCTTAAAATAATTTGCGTATCAATCGAAATGACCTTAAGGATGGATGCTTTTTATATTGGATTGATAAATTTAATAAATTAATTTGTTTTAGTTATTTCCCTTAAAGTAAAAAAAATAAAATTGTACCACCATATTCCATCCTTTAAATTTATTAACAAAAAAAAATAAAATTATGTGGGTTTTTCAGTTCCAATATATAATGAAATACATCTTAAGTTACAATAAAATTATTTTTTTACCCTCCACCTTTTATGTTTGAAGCTTTGTTTAAAGGTAAAATAGTGCTTTTCAAGTTTGTTACAATGTAATGACTATTTTACCCTTTACTTTTTTTATTTTTAAATCTTTGCTTGATGGTATAAAATCTTTTTATTTTTTTATTACATAGTAAAAATATTTTTTTATCTCTAGAATTAAAAAAATTTAGAACTGTTGATTAATAGTTTTTGTAACCTTTCACAAACTTCTTAACAGTGAAAATAATTTTTTACCTCCAAGATCAAAAAATTAATGACTTGCCAGACATGTGTTTTTTTGGGTTTATATAGTTCATGTCCAAATGTAAATATGAATTTAACATGTTGGGCCACAAGGCCCACGTGCCCAACTTGTTTTAGGTCCCGCATGCCAAACTTGTTTTAAGTTTTTTATTTTTTTTAAATAAAAATTTAATTTCTTTAAATTTAATTAATATAAAATATCTTACATATATTATTTTTTTAAAAGTGATAATAGATTTTAGATATTTTTAATTAAATATCATTCATTTTTTTCCTTTTTTAGAAGAATATTATAGTAGTCTTTTAATAACATTAGCAATAATTTCTTTTTTACAACCCATCATGATCTTCTTTTTTAATTTTATTTGTTTTTTTATTATATTGTTAAATAAAAAATAAATATGATAAAAGTAATGGTTTCAACAAAAATGTAATTGTTAAACCTAGTTGAGTTCATGACTTGGATCATAGGTTTAAAGGGTTAACTCGGGCCAATTTTGGTAATGTCGTCTTAATATTTTTTTTAAATAATTTCATCCTAAGATTTTTTTAAGTCAAACTAGTTTTTACCAGTTGTCTTTAGACTTGCCAAGTTGATCATGTCATATCGTGTCAACCTCAAAAAAATTAATTTGAAACTCAAGTTAGGCAAGGAGTCGGATCGGGAGATTTCAAGATTGTCCAACCGGAACAAGTCTAATGACACTGCCAAAGATTTCCCCACAACAACACACGAGTGTTGTAGTATTTTTATGTTTTTAAATACAATCGCATAAAAAATATTAGGATGCTATTTTTTTTAAGTGAAACATGGTTTTGGAGTAATGATATAATGTTGTCTAAAAAATAAATATTCTGGTAAAAAAAATTCAAAAAATATTTAGTTAAAGATATATATTTTATATCCTTATTTTAAATTATAAAGATTTTTTTAAGGGCATGTCTTCTGATTGCTTTGTTTTTTATTAAATAAATAACATTGAACACAATTTTAGTTTTTTTTTTTGGTAGAAATTAAAGATAGTAATCATAAAAATAAGACTTATACTAGCAAAGTAATCTATTTCAATAGAATTTAAATTATTACTCTTCATATATATATAAAAAAAACTAGTGCCATATAATTAAGTGAAATAAATTAAAGGGCTCCTCACAATAAAAGAACAAATATCTCATTTTGTGTATGTTTCTCAACTTCACAACTTAGTATTTAGGTAGAGTTAACAATTTTTTAACATTTATTAGTGCATATAATCCTTAATTTATTTTTATTTAATATGCACATTAAATTTTAAGTTCAAAATTAATAACCATTGTTGTTACTTATTTTTTACCACACATAAAAAAGAATTAAAAAAATACAAGAGGAAATACATTAAGAAAGTAAAAAAGGATGCCCAAGATTGGTGGTGGAGGACCAATATGACAAGTGAAAAAGTTTGAGGACTAAATGGTATAAGATTGATAAAATTAGCAACTCAATTCTGACTGACAAAAGACCCCACTAGTGAAAATATTTTATCTAGGTAAAGAAATACAAATTTGAATGGGTAAGGACTCAATGAGAATTTTGGAAGGCTTAATTAATTTTATTGAGAACTTAATTGCAAGAAAAATCAGTTTTTGAAATCAATTTAGGTGTTAATTGGAAGAAATTGAAGTTTAGGAATTGAAATTAGACTTTGGAAGGTTTAATTGGTTAAATCAGGGGCTTAATTATAAAAATATTAAAGTTTGAAGGCCATTTAAAGACTTAATTGCAGATTCCCTAAACCAAGGACCAACATGTAAGTGGTGAGCAATTTTAGGGGTAGAAATTGGTGAAAATAGGGGCCAAATTGAAAGAAATTAAAATTTTAATGGCTAATTAATAATGAAATTAAACAAATTGAAAACTAAAGACGCGTTTGTAAAAGGCATTGAACATTGGCGCTTTATATTTGAATTTGAAAGTGTTGAAATTTCATGCAATTAAAATTTATGAGATAATTACGAGAACAATTAAAAAGAATTGCAAGATCATGGACCAAATTGAAATTGACAAAATTCCAAATTAAAAAAACCCTAATTTCTAGGGTTTAACCTACATGATGTGTCGTTCACTCATGATTCATCTCCTTCTTTGACAATTTTGGTTGGTTAAGTAAGTATATTCAGGTGAATGAATGTAGCATTTTCGACCACCTTAGGAGTTTTAATCACTACCATTCAACTGGAAAACACCCCTTCTACAATCATGCTCATGAAATTAGACATTTATACCATAATATTTCTATAGAAATCTTCAACATCTTCTCCTCGATCAGCTTTCCTTGTATTTTTAAATTTTTAGCTGATCGAGATGGCATCTTTGAATGAACGAATGTGAAGTTACAGACCTCAAAATTGAGCAAGGTGAGATCCAAATGAAAGGTGTGCACCTTCTTTACCAACTTCAGGTGATCTCAGGGAATGTTAAAATTGAAGTTGCTCCGACGAGGCCTCGAAAGTGGTTAACCCAGTCTCCTTTTGGACTCTAAATTTGGCAAAACCACTACAATTCCCAAAACCAAAACCACCACTGCAAAACTAGCCTAATACAGAGCTTGCAGCTGGTTGTTTTTGTCCAAAACCCTTCCATTCTGTTCATTGGGCCAATATTGATCAATCGTGATTAATCTTTGATTGAATCTAACAAAAAAAAAACATAGCAAAACCTTATAAATAACCCCTTAAAAAAAACTTGACCAATATTTCAATAGCCCCTAAAAATTTTAATTCATGAGAATTAATAGTTAACATTGTGGTATAAATGTTTGATCTACAAGTAGGCTGACATTTAAACACTAGAAGTTGACTTGAAAATTTCCAAAATTATTTTGGGTGTTCACCAGTTTTAATTAAGAGTATTTTTCATCACAACATACAATTTGTGAAAAACTCTTTTGCCTTTCAGGATAAGTGAACCTTGTCAGGGCACCTACATGAATTCTTTCCATAAAAATTTAGTTGGGCATACGTTCTTATAATGAGTTTGAAATGTCAGATTTATTTATGTGAATAAATCTTTATTCTAAGTCATAAATGGACCATTAATTAAAAACTTGTCAATAATTTTTAAGCCATATCTAGACCAATTAATATAATTTACCTCATGCAAAGTGTGTTAAAAGTACTAATATATTTCCTAATCACAAACCAGCTTTTTAACCCTAAAATTTCATATAAAACTAATTCACTCAATTTTCCTAATAATCTTTAACTAAACAATTATCTTGCCACTAGAAAATACACCAGCGACGCCTACGTATTCTATTTTTGCAATGTATAAAAAAAAAAAAAAAAAACTTTTGTTTCGACCCAAAGCGTTGTATGGGTTTAACTAATATATATCTACATCAATAGAAGTTGTAACTCAAATAATAAAAGGAGCTTAATTGTGTACTCAATTCTGTGGGCCAGGACTAGAAAAAGGATTTCAAAATCTCATTATACTTCGTAGTGATTTAAACAACTTTACGATAGAAGGCAATGGCGGACTATTTGATTCAAATGTTAAGGAGAGAGACAAAAGTGAAAAGAAAAGAGATCCCACAAAACCGAAAGCAGATCACGTATTGAAACAAAACTAAGCAAGTATATATTGCCGACAAGAGTCCTTAAATAGGTGTTCAATGTTCGTACAAAATCGTTTTCAAACTCAAAATGTCCATAATCAAGAATAATGTCAGTACTGGAAGCTCATTGTGGCAACCCCAGCATGGCATTGCTTCGGCGAATGAGCTACAGGGATGGAGAACAGTTGCATCAAGGCTTGCTTTTGATAGTCAATTGAGAAAGATGGAGGAAAATCAATGCGCAAATGAAGATGGCTGCTATAGGAAATCTCTATTCAGTACTGACATATCTGTGAGAAATCCGGCAGCTAAAATGAAACAATACCCTTTTGATAGACAGCAGGAACAGCTTGGTAATTCCAAGTGGTACAGCTACAAGACACTTCCCCCAGCTGAACTGCTGCCAAGAAATGAAGTCATGGGAGGTTACATCTTCGTGTGCAACAACGAGACTATGCAAGAGGACCTCCGGCGCCAGCTCTTCGGTAATCTCTCACAATCTTTCTGTTCAAGTACAGAACTCCTCCTTCGATCTTTACTTTATAGTATCCAACTACTGCAAACATGTTTTTGAAGCTATGGCGAGTCGGATCGATGGTCTTAAGAAATGAATATAACGATGAACTTCCAATCCATTCTGCAGGGCTTCCGCACAAGTACAGGGACTCTGTCAGGGCCATAACACCAGGCTTACCCCTTTTCCTTTATAACTACACATGCCATCAGCTGCATGGAGTGTTCCAGGTAAGCCTAGACACAACGACAAATCCTTCACCCATGTAGTCTTGCAAAAGATCTTACAGCTGCAATGTCTTTTTTTCCCTTTCGGTGGCACATGTATCTCTTAAATTATAAAGGCTGTGAGTTTCGGCGGGTCAAACATAGAACCAACTGCTTGGGAAGACAAGAAGTGTAAAGGGGAATCAAGATTTCCAGCTCAGGTAAAATTGTAGGAGTTGCAATGATCAGTGCTCTGAACAATCTACGCTGAAAGGGTTTATTCATTTCAGGTTAGAATTGGATTCAAGAAGAAATGCAAGCCATTGGAAGAGGATGCTTTCAGACCAATTTTATACCACTACGATGGCCCCAAGTTCCGATTGCAACTCTCTGTGCCAGAGGTATATCTGCTTAGATGTTTGGGATTGTAATAGCGGTTACGGTTTAAAATATTTTTTGTTTAAAAATACATTAAAATAATATTTTTTTTATTTTTTAAAAATTATTTTTAAAATCATTGTATCATTTCTAAACGGTTCTTTTAATGGGTTAGAGTCAATAACCAGAATTTTCTGGGTGTGCTGAGACTTTCTATGTTGGTTCTGCTGCAGGCGCTTGCATTGCTGGACTTGTTCAATCAGAAGGAGCTTTAACATGCTTGCTTGAATATCAAGATTCAAGCAAGCCAGTTCATATCAATTGTTTGGATAACAACTGCTGCAGCTGGATTTATATCAATGTTATTCAAGAAATTTCGACTAATTTGTATTTTCGAAGACACATTTTATTTTGTAACCACAAAAAGTCTTCCATTTCATGCAAATACATGATGAAAAATCGGCATTTCTTGTGATAAATGATGGTGGGTGTAAATCACTAAAATAGAGTTTTGTGTTATTTTTAAGCTTATTTTTTAATATTAAATTATTTTAAAAATTATATTTCGTAATTTATTTCATCGTGTATCCTTAGTCTTAATTTTTAATATTAATTTTTTTAGAAGTAAGGTTTAATAATATTTTATTTTATTTTATTTATATGAAATTATCTTAACAAGTTGCACAAAGATTTCATGCCAATGAGAATAATACTCACCAGGGTTCGAATACAACATTGTGTGTATTTCGCTCCCTGAAATTGAGCACTGTAAAATAAGAAACTGTATACTTCTCAATAAATAGAATAAAAAAAAAAAAAGAGGCTAGGCTGAAAAAAAAGCAGGGCTTAAAATGACCCATTTTTTGAAAGCCCAGCCCACTTTCAACCATAGTCATAAGATTTTACATGATCCAACAAGAACATGTTCCGCGTTCCCAAAAAATTTAAATTTGTTTTTGTTAAAATTTAATATGGTTTATATATTTTGGATCGTTTTGATGTACTCATATCAAAAATGATTATTAAAAAATAAAAAAGCATCATTGGCATGCATTTTGGCATAAAAAGTTATTTGAAAAACAACCGTTACTGCATTATCAAGCACCCTCTAAGTTAAATAAGTTAACTTGGTGATTTTGTTTTTTAAAATATATTAAAATAATAATATTTAATTTTTTCTTATTTTTAAAATCACAACATTAAGATAATAAAAAGTATAAAAATAATATTAATTTGAATTGTTTTAAAAAAAATTCAAAAAAAAAAAAAACGTTGGAATAACCTATTATTTTCAATGTGTTTTTCTTAAGAAAATAAAACTAGGGTGGACAGTATTAACCTTGAAATTAAACCGGGTCGACCTCCGATTGCTTTCAACGGCTTCCTTAACAATAAAAACAAATCAAATCACGTGATGAACCTAACGGTCTTCTCTCCTTTTGTTTTCCGACCTTGGCTTACCGTACTGCTGCTCTCAACAGTTCTCTCTCTCGGATTAGTAGTTAGATAATTGCTATGGGTTTCCATATAAACCCATGCTCCCTTTTACTACCTTTTTACTTTTGTTTCTTTCACACTTCTCACCTCTGCAAGAAAAAATTCGTTTTACAGGGAAAAATATATAAAAAAGAAAAGTCTTCCTATTTTTGAGAGAAGAAGAAGAGGAAAGATCGCCCATGAACTATGATCATCGCCTTTGTTTCTGAAAGGAGCGGTAGTGTTTGAAAGTTGATCCAATGGACACTGCAGCGAGTCAATCATCGTCATCGTCATCGTCATCGTCATCGTCAATTATGTTTTATGATTTTCTTGATAAAATGCGAAATCCTGCTTCTCTCAATCTAGTCAAATCCATTAAAAGGTTTTTTTTTTAATTTTCATATTTAGTTGAATTAAATTGCTAGTGTTTATTATTGTTTATTGATATGTGAATTAAATTGCTAGTGTTTATTATTGTTATTGTTGGTTAGTTTTTGTATTTTAACCGAACTGGGTTTTGGTTGTGTTCTATTGTTAATTGTAGAGGAAAAATCATTTAGCAGTTTATGGTGAATTCAGTATTTTTTTAATTAAAAAAATCTTTTAATTCTTTTATGTTTTTCTATATCTTGTGCTGTATCTGGTTGCTGCAAATTTGAATTAAAAGGCAGCGGATTTTTTTTATAATGTGATTTTCTTCTTGAAAGATTTTTCAATTTTTAAAAAAAGTTGCCTGCAGTTAATATTTTTTGTAAGGAATTTGTTATTTGTAAGTGCTCGAGATGTTATAAGTTTTAATGAAGAAAAATAAATATGTTTCAGCTTCATTGTATCATTCCAATTTTCGTCTGCGAACCCTGAAAATGATAGCAAAAGGGTACAAGAGTTTTTCTCAACAATGGAAGCAGCTATCATGGAACATCCATTATGGGCTGGTGCCACTGATGATGAATTTGATTGCTCAATGGAGGTAGTTATTGAATTATTTCTCTTAGAATTCCTACGCATATGTTATATCATATACTCCTGTCATTAGGATGTATCAGTTTCCAAAGTATTGGAATGCTGTCCATAATTATTTTACTTTTAGCGTTTGTGTCTTCTGTCAATCTTTATAGCTTTGTGTTGCTCTCAACATGATATGTTAACATATTGTTTTATTTTGATTTCAAATTGCACGCAACTTTTTTCGCTTCTTTGTCATCGCTTTCTTGTAACACAGGGACTGGAGAAATACATCATGACGAAATTGTTCTCCCGAACATTTGCTATTTCTCCCGAGGATGTGAAGATTGACCAAGAGATCTCTGAGAAGATACACTTGTTGCAATCCTTTTTACGGCCTGAGCATTTGGATATTCCTCCATTTCTTCAGAATGAAGCTTCATGGCTGGTATGTGTGCTAGCCTATTTTCACACTTCGGAAATGTTATTGCATTTATATCGATGCAAAACTGCTTGATTTAGTTCCATTAACTGTCTTTAATCTGGTGCCTATAGCACAGTTTGATGTCATCAACTAAGAAGCATGTTGACTGATGATACATCTGTGGCCATGCTACAATTATCATTTTATATTCTTCATCCTCAACCTGACATGTTACTACTCTTGATCTGAACTTTGCATTTTACTAGCTTCCATATAAAAACATAAATTCAAATCATTTTCTCCGAAGTCCACATTCAACTTGCCACTTTTCCTAAAGCACCGTTAAGGATAATTTACTAGTATTGGATGGTATTTCTACACTTCCATGTCTCATTTCATCGCCAGGGGGTCTTCTTTGTGCAAAATATTATATCTTCAGTCTCACAGAAAATCTCCTTTGGATAACTTGCTACATTTAATGATATTGTTTCTTTTATATAATATTGTTGCATTTAGTAAAGAGCAAACAAATTATGCTGAGGAATGAATAACTATACATTGCCTTGGTTAGTGGGAGAGATTAAAGAGTTTGTTGGCATTTCATTAGATCTCACTGTATGCCTTCAAGTTAAAATGGAATGATTGATTAGGCAATTTGATGATTGAGCATAACAACTCTAAATCTTTGTTTTTATCTAGTAGAAATTATTGAGAAAAAAAAAGAGAATACAAAATGAAGGAGCAGTACCATTAGAACATATAGTGTGGAAGTGATCTTATGAAAGTGATATTGAAATAGAGAACTGGATAGATAACTTCTGTGACAAGTCAAGTAGTTTTTGTTGGGTAATTGCTGCTGTAATAGATTTTTTTCCTAACAAGTCCAGGTTGAATGTATTGTTTTGAGAGTTTCTCTCCATCTTGGAAGTTTCAAAATTGTTAATTATTATGAGTGCAAAGTCCACAATTGATTTGTTAATGTAAATGTATTGTTTTGTAGCTCTAATGTTGATCCCTATCCTTTTTCCCCTTGTTCCATCAATGGTGATACATACTCCTCTTAAAAAATCATTACAATTTTATTCCTTCTTTCCCCAGCTTGCAGAAAAGGAATTGCAGAAGATCAATGCTTTCAGAGCTCCTCGTGAGAAGCTTCACTGTATTATGAGCTGCTGCAGGATCATCAACAATTTGCTGCTCAATGCATCAATGTCAGAAAATCATGTACCGGGAGGGGCCGATGACTTTCTTCCTGTTCTTATATATGTCACAATCAAGGCAAGATCTCCTTGGTAATAAGCAACTCTTCCTACCATTGTTTGCCTATTTTGGACTATTGTTTCTGTAGTTTGATGCATCAATAGAAAATTGGATGAGTAAAATCATACCACGTTTATTGTTTGATTGGCATTCTATTTTTTTCCATGCCTTGACTGTCTATCTTGTGACATTTGCACATGCTTCTATACCAGAGAACATGGACATAGTTGGTAATAACTTATGATTTCACATTTAGATGCATGGTTTGATATCTTTTCTTGCCTACGTTGATGCACATGATAAGTAGCACACTTAACAATGCACTTTGTGTTGAATTCTGCTTAATCTGGTCTGTTTATGTGGTCTTGATTAACTTTTTTTCAAAAAATATAAAAGCTTTTTAAATTACCTTTATTGTGGTGGGGACACTAGACCCACACCGCAGATTACACGAGTATATAGACGGAGACGACATAGGATGGCTTAGCCTGTCACTTTTTGGTTGAGAGATTGAGCCCATTTGAACCTATTTCATTGTTTATTTTATTTATTTGAGTTATTTATGTTAAACAGTTTTAGTTGTGAAAATGTTATGAAATTGTGATTTTGCAGAATTTAGTTATATTTTGTAGTTTATATTTTATGATGTAAACACATGTATACTAATGTCTAATGATAATAAAAATGATTTGCTTATATACTAGCATCTATATATGAGTTTAACACATAAAACCACGAATAATTTCTGATTCATAATTGTCTTTTGTACACTAGCATTGGCATGTGTTCAAATTCTTCTACACTAGCCAAAAAAGAAATGTGGCATTGATTTAAATACATGTATATCAAAGATACTTTATCGTAATGAGTCGCTTATATACTGACATCAGTGAGCTTAACAGATAAAGCCATGAATAATTTCTGATTCATAATCATCTTTAGTACTCTTGTGTTTGCATGGGTTCAAATTCTTCAACACTAGCCATAAAAGCAATGTGGCGTTTGTCTATTCCAAGATTGTTTTGTAGTTATAAAACAGAATGATGTAAAGGAATTTTTTCAAAGTATCAACCTGGAGTTTGAAGCATAGTTTGAAGCAGCAGCCTGTATTTTCAGATGTCAAATGTCCTCCAAAGGCCCTAGCATTTATATAGATAGTTATGTCAAATAGGCCCATTTCTATCAGGATAAACTATTATTAGAAAGTGATTAGTTGAAATATTTTCTATTTACTTCCTGAAATGCAATGAAGCATTTTGAATCGTGTTCCTCAATTAGCCTCCTGTTACAACATTAGTACTTAAGCATCCTGTTACTTTTTTTTTCTGCCAGCTTTTGATGTGCTTAGTTAAGATAGGGGTTTATTTGGTAGGTAAATCCAGGTGGAAAAATATCTGTGAAGGTACAGAAACTTATTTAGTCATCTAAGGAGCTGGTGGTGATTTGTGTAAATTATCCCGTTCGTGTCCCACTACTGTGGTGCCCAAGATTTTGGAATTAACTAGCTTCAATAAGTGTTGAATGGTTTTTATATCCAATTCTTGAAGTGCTGTGTCATTGAGCATGAAACACCATTAATCCTTTTTGCTGGTTGATTTTGAAAGAGCTTCAAATATATAATTGGTTTGCAACTGGTGTTATCTCATTAAGAGTAGGCATTGTCATTCTTATTTCTGTGAGGCCTTGAGAGTTTTGAGGTGATCGTGCACATATAAACCAAGTATATAGTGAATATTAAGGATTCTCTCTGATCTGTTTGTGCACTTTTCTGCATGTGAATCCCTATATCTTCATTTCTCCTCTCTTTCTTTCCTTTGCATTTCATTTATCAAATTATTGGATTTGGTTGACTGTACACTTCTGTGGCAAGGATGCTCAAATGGTAATATATGCCAGTTTCTTGTTATCTATGTTCTTTCCGATTACTAAGTTCTTCCTTTTGTCATCAGTTTTGTCTTTGTTCGTGCATGCTGGAGGAAGATTTGTTTTAGGTTATATTTTACTTGCATTATCTTGCAGGTTATAGGACTAATTGGTTCTTTCAACAGGCCAATCCTCCTCAGTTGCATTCAAACCTCAAATACATCCAATTGTACAGGAGGCAAGAAACAATGGTATCTGAACCAGCTTATTATTTCACGAATCTTGTCTCAGCCAAGTCCTTTATTGGCCAGTTAGATGCCAAATCTCTTTCTATGGATGAAATTGAATTTGAAGAGAGCATGCAAGCAGCTAAGTTGGACAGCAAGGTATCACAAGTAGAAGCTTCACAGGCACAGACAGATCCTATTTTTTCTACAAGAATGCATGGCATGAAAACAAATATAGATGGTAAGATTGAAAACTGCCAAATTGTTGCTTTCGTGTGTAGATTTTTTAGTCTATGCTATTTTCTGATGGTCAAACAGTTATTGCATTGGTTTTGACTTGTAATTATATACTAACCAGTTTCATATTTTCATGCAATGAAGTCTTTTTTATTTGGGGTTAAGGGACTAATGCAACCTTCCATCTGATTTGATCTAATTTATCTTTTATTGCATCAGGCAGATCAAATTATCCATATATGGAAGCTGAGCCTGGTGAACTGACTGTTGAAGACGTGGAAAGATTGCTGAGTCTGTACAAAGATGTGGTTACAAAGTACTCTAGCCTCTGCAGGGCTGTTAGGCATCGCTCTGCAACCAGAACAGAACCATCCCTTCCTGTTCCTAAAGGGAGAGATGACATTTTATTGCAACTTGAGGGACAAGCACAAATGATCCGAGAGGAGAAGGCAGAGGTATATAAAGTGAAATCTTTTCCAGTTAAAAAGTAATGTGCTTTCAATATCCTTAATTTCCATTTGCTTACATAAACTTTTTTATGTTTGATATTTCTTTTTTCTTTTGATTTTTTTTAAACGATGCATAAATGCCATAATCACATCAAATAACAAGTCTGTAAAAGCAGAAAAAATTCTTGGAACATGATAATCTTTTCTTTCTCTCATTTTCTTTTAGTAATCTTTGTATAACAGAATACAAAAGATTGAGGAACTACTTTTGTCAACAGAGGAGAAGAATAAGATACTCAAGACATCAGATTTACAGGAAATATATACAACCTAGGGTACACTAAATGTCATAGTCTAGGTCCTACACTGACACCATCAGTTCCAGCCCCATCCCTGCGGCTGCATGTAGATTTTTTGGATAGCGAAGTTCTTTTAGATGCCTCCTTCTCCATAAAATTTGTGCCCGCCTCAGTTTTATTAGTGGTATTAGTTGACACATCTCATGCACACAAATATTTTCAGGAATCTCATCATAATTGTCAATCCCAGCACACCTAGTATACCGCCAAACACCGCATGTATCACAAGCTAACTCTCCCATCATCATCCTTAGCCCTACACATGCAATCCACTATCCAGTTCCTTCTCCATTCGGAAATGGTTAGGTGCATGTTTTGATGGAGATGTCCCTTTAATTCTGACTGATCCACTTTGTCCGACCAGAAACTTAAAGAGTAATGGAATCCTCAAGAGAGCAAAAGTCTAGAAACTTGTCAGCTTCAAACCTCTTAAACATGGCATATACTTCTTGAAAAGTTCTCTTTGCTTCAGTTTTTAGGTCAGCAATAGTGCATTTGAAGGTAGGACAATTAACTCCAGTGGTATAGCAGGGTCTCCTTTTGGCTGCTCTGAAAACTCCAGATGGCACAGAAGGCAAATAGCAAAAGGGTTAGCCTTCATCTGTTTATCAGGTCCATTGCCCTTCATAAATTGTTTTCAGTCAAGAAGCATGGTAGCTGAGTCAATCATGCCTTCCCTTGTCACTATAGGTCTACAGTTTAACATGGTTCCAGGGTCTACAGTTTAACATGGTTCCAGGGTGGAGCAAATAAAAATTTCAGATCACCTATTATTTGTTCTTTAGACGGTTGATTCGAGTCGAATCCATTTCTGTAGTGCTTGAAACTCAGTGGCTCAAGCCTGTTGCATTAGAGAGATGACAATTGAGTAATGCATTTAGCAAATTTTGAGTGAAACATTACTAGAACAGTTTAGTGTTTCCATCAACTACCTGAATTCAATATCAGAGGAATTAGGATTGCATTGTGCCTGAACCACCATGCCACAAGCAGCCAACTTCCCTCTCAAGTGTTTAAGGCAGTAATCAAGAAGCTCTGGAGATGCTGTTTTGCACGACACCTTTAAGAGCATGCCTTGTAACCCAATTGGTCTTGCCAGATGTTGCAGCTAGTACTTTGATCATTGCTTGTTGTACACATTCCACATCATCCCTTGCCTACGCACACAATATATTCGTAGTAGGTTTTAAGTTCTTGAGAGTTGCCTTCAATGATAATGGATTGTTGCCTTCATGGATCTGACTGGACAAAAAAAGGAGAACAGGTCCTCGAGAGTAACAATTATGAGTCTGACAATGATTGGTAAAATGAAATTAGAGCCTGTAGCCTAGTTCATGGTCCTTGGCTTGGAATACAAGGGCAAGTTCTCTACTGCTTTCTTGTAAGCATCCGATGTTATTACTTAACTTCCACATCCAAATTCATAACCCAAATCACCATACCATGAATGACCTGTGGTGATTGTATTGAGCAATCATCACTCCATCCCACATTTTCTTGACAAATCCATGACGGACAGCTTCCTGTACATCAACCGAAGTTAAAACACAGTCAGATGCTTCTAATTATAACCATGAGTGGAAAATCTCATCTTATATTTGTTTTTCCTGCCACCACTAGAGAAGTCAAGCACTTTTTATAAACAGCTGCCTTGTTTATTTTTTAAACCTAGACGACTCCTTTCCTGATTGTTCTGACTAATCATGTATGTGCTAACAGGTCAGTGATACAACGAAAGGATGCTGAGGCTTTGAGTGCTAAGAAAGTTGATGGTTTTCAATTTAATCTTATGTAAAGCATCAAGCATGATCGACTTTTGGCAGAAGTATGTTTTGCACTTTCAATTCGTTTCATATCGGTAATATTTCCAGAAATGGACCTTTGATAACAATCTACTTAAGATAATGCAACTTGCAAAGGCTCATCATTCTAGTCAGTTCTGATCATCAAGCCTAGGAAAGTTGAATCAAATCTATTTACTGACATGTTCCTTTAAATATCAAATGCAACAGTTCTATATCAAATTATTGCCAACACTGGCCCTTTAGCTGGCAGCTAGATTTGCATGGATGGTAGGGGAGTTTTTGTAAGTTCAATTGCATCCTTTTTCTTAAAAAACAATTACAAAAATATGCATGTTAGTGATCTATATGCTAGGTATGATGAGTTATTGCAGCATGATTCTATGAGGGGATGTTTTTCCTCTCCCCTAGTGAAGCTTCTGGTTTGGAGCAAGAAGTTACAGAGGCAGATGTATCTATAGTTTTATCTGATATGGCCAGTTACAAAGCTCCAGGTCGGATGGATTTCAGACATGTTTCTTTAAGATGAATCCTGGGAGGTAGTTGGGGATTGTGTTCGTAAGATACCCTTATATATTACACAATTTATCAATCATACCCTTTACTACAAAAATTAATCAATTATATTCTTTAGTTTGTTTCTATTTCTTAACATACTACTCTGTCGATTATTTCATTAAAATGGAAATACACATACAGTCAAAGAACGCAAAGCAAAGTTTTAATAAATATTAAAATGATAAGAATTTAAATTGCATAATAAGTTAATGCGCTATAAACCCTTTTATCTCAGAAGTAGCTATATATATTTAGAAGATTTGTTAAATTAATTTTTTTTGTAATTGAACTTATTTATTGCTTCTGCTTTTCACATTTTTATATCTTATTTTTTCAATGAAAACAATTGATCGTCATTACAATTTACAATTAAGAATTATAAATAAAAAAATATTTTTTTATTCGCGACTAAACCAAAGAATTACATCACGAGAAAAATTATTTAAACATTTAGATGAAAAACGTCATCATGAATAGACGACTTTTGTACAAAAAACAATTATAGGATAAAATAAATTTTCATTATTCTTTTCAATTGCCAACATCCCTGACATTTTTCATTAATCGTCCTTACTCGAGAGAAATATTAGAAAATTGTTTTCATTTTGGATTTTTTTAATCCAATTTAAATTTTTTGTTACAATCTATATATATTCAATTCAAAGAGAAATCTTTTTAAGAGATTATTTGAAAACCCGGTAGCACTTGTACTTTCAAAAAAATTAAATTTTATTTTTATTAAAAATTAATTTTTTTTATATATTTTGTATCGTGTGTTAATTTTAAAAATAATTTTTAAAAAATAAAAAAAAATATTACTTTGATGTTGGATTATATATACTGTATCATTAATCAACACAGGTATGCAACTGTTAATTATATTTATCATAAAGTATGTTTGTTTAATTATATTTCTCAACGAACCTCATGAAAAAACATGTAGTATACCGCGCGCATCTCACAAATAAACAATTTCTTAGTAGGGATCGGACGATATCATTGACGTTCGTTGATGTAGAACTGTAGATAGCCCCGTATCCATCCTCCTAGAATCAGTACAGCTCTTCAGAGTTTTTAAACCCAGAAACTGAGTTGCAACTGATTGATCCAAAATTGATGTCATAAAATTGATTACTTCAAGAAGAAAATAAGAACAAAATACAATATGCAAAAATAAATAACCCTCGAGCCAAAGTCTCACAATCTGAAATACAACAAGCACATTTGGCTAAGATCTGACCATGGAAGAAATCAACAAGAAAAGTGATACACAGTAAATGCCATGAGCCCTGTATAAGTTTGGATCAATTGCCAAGATAGGAGAAAAACCTAAAATACACAGAACTAAATTTCAACATGAATCTCTCGCCAGAACCGCATTGGACATCATCTCATTCTGCCTATGCCTCCAATGGCTGCATCAACAGCAAGACACTTAATAACCACCAAGCCAGATAAACTAGTGTTTTGAAACTTCAAGACTCAGGTTATAAGTTGTAGAAAGAATTGACCTGAGTTAACCATTTTATTTTTAATTTTTGTCCAAAATTGGTCATCTTGGACTTTTTATATATATATATATATATAAAAAAAAAAAAAAAACTGAAACAACTTTGTTAAAAAAAAGTTGCTCAAGTTTTATTTCAGTTTTGACTTGATGAACTTGGTTTTTCCGTGTCAACTACATACCCACCACAGTCTGGATCAAAATCCATCCCGGTCCGGGGCCAAGGTCGAATGATCCTCAGATCTGTTTTCTAGGCCGGGCTGATTTTGAAAACAATGAGATAAACCATTGAAATATCCTTGATCAGTACCACTCGTGGATCTCTTTTCCCAGAGATAATCTAAACCTGTTAATGAGTAAAATAAAATATAAGAGACAGAAATCATCTTGAAACCGTTTGCACAACAACTGATAGTTAGGGAATGGGTTGGCAAGCATGTGATCAGACTCCTTAAATCCTCAACAACCGTTTGAATTTCCCATTCTCCCTGCTGTGTCACTCTGCTATGCGGTCCCTGCTACATTACATACATCAGATTCAATGAGGATAGAGCAGTTACCATGCCATGCCCCTAATTTATCAGCCTCTCCGATTGCGGACCCTTGTGCTGACACACTGACCTCCACTTTTACTATAGAACTCTGCCATCCAGCAATCTACCAGCAGCATTCCTGCAGAAATTCCCTAACCAGAATACTCTTAGTGTGAGGTAAGGGGCACCCATTTACTCAAGTTCACTCTATCACGGTTGCAGCATTCTTGTTTCTCACGAAGACAGAGTCCTTCCTTCAATTTCTCGACCCCCAGTTTGGCCTTCTCCATTGCTTTCAAGGGCTCAACGCACTTACTCTAGGAAATAGTGATGTTTGGAGCATTTCAAATCCCCCAGAAAAAGCATAAGCCAGCAAATTGACATGCTACACTGCTCCTGATTGCCTATTCTGCTTTGCGTTACCATTTCCCACCACACTCTGAAGCTGCTAAACCCCACATGCCATACAGGCAATTGCTTTAGATTAAACCAATGCAAACTGAAAAAATATGAGTTCATAACTACGCTTAGATGGCATCCATACAGCCCCTGAATGAAAACAAACTTCGGAAAACTGAAAGGGATTTTTCTTTGAGCTCAGAATTCGTAGCCTCTGAAACCCTCAACATACTAGGCTTGCTTTAGTTGAAATAATGCCATACAAGAATGCCTATAACTTAAAATATCTTTTGCATTGACATAGTTGATGATTTACTCCATAACTTCTCTCCCAAAAGAGTGAACCCACCAGAAAAAGCTGCACATACTCAGTTCACCATGTAAGATCACAATGCTCGATGGTAGGCATTATAAACTTGAACGATAAAACTAAGCCAACTCATCAGAAGTGTAATGCATACATGAGGACAGGTGGCCAGTTGAGTTGCTTCTCGAAATAAAAATAATCGGTGCACCAAGTGATTTTCTAGACAGAATCAACTAAAGGGTGCTTCAAATCAGAATCTTCAATGTAGTATATCAGAGGAAATATTGAGGTAAAACCACAAATTATAATTATATTATAATAAAGAAACTAAGAGGTGAGGTGAAATTATTGTCCAAGCGTGTACTGAGCACTCTCCCCTAGATCACTTCTGATTGAAACAGTGCTTGTTTTGAAAAAATTTCATTTTGATTCCCAAAGTTTTTTTTCCTTGATTGAGTCCTTATATTGCAAAATTAGAAGACAATTGCTTCATATTTATTAACCAAAGAAAAATTGAAAGAAGGAACAGGGTTGGAAAATGCGCTGAATAAAGGTGGTGAGTTAAAAAAATAGCACAAAAAAATTACTGTAGTCCTCCAATTTTCCAAATGACACATTTTTGGTCCCTTAAGTTTTTTCAAATTCAATTTTGGTATAAATCATTATTTTTATTATTGCTCGGTTTCTAGTTTATGAAAGGAAAAGGAGAGTCATTAAATTCCGACAATAAAGAAAAAAATAATCAGTTAACATTAATTTCAACTATCAAGATTGATATTGATTTTTGTGTCAAAAAGTTCCTTTCAACAAGAAGAGTTTGATTAGGGTATTCTTTAGCATTAATATCGCATGAGATTGTAGATCTAAACTTGAGATTTTTTTGAATTTGAATTGATTTTGGATTTTTAAACTGATTTTTTGATCTTTTAAAGCCACAAATAAGTTAATCAAGGTCTATATAATGCTTTATAGATGTTTTGGATCAAAAATAGATTGAAAATCAAAGTTTTAAGTGCATTAATTTTCATTAATTTTCTAGAGACACCCTAGTTACTGAAACTTGTCATCCATCCTTTTAATTAAAAAAAAAATTAAAAGACCCAGCATATAGACCAGAACTCTTATTAATAGGCCAGGCGCACAAGTACAGGCGCATGTTTTTTTCTCACATTTCACCCTTTTTTATTTTTTTGTTATTTAATATAGTTTTTTATTATTGTTTAGGATATTATTATCTCAATATTTTAAAAAATTTATTCAATATACAATAGATTTTAAATTAAATTTTTTTTTTTTTGTGCTAGAAAAAGCTTTTATTCCAACCGGCGGGCGTAGAGCATGCCAATGGTGTAGTATATGCTAAGCAATGTCCAAGAATAACCCCATTTACCACCATGTCTCACTCAGTTGGACTTCGTCAGTATCAGCATTGGGCCTTTATTTCCTTGAAACAGCTCCAAAGTGCTTCTAAGACAAACAGCGACCGTTACAAATTTGTCACCTTTAACATAAGAAACTTTGCCTCTATTTGTTAAAAGCCAAGATCAAACTTCTTGTTCCTCTCAAAAACACCTGTACTTTTCGAAGCATTCAACTCTAGATACAAAAAAAAAAAACAAAAACAAAAAAAACAAAAAACAAATAGTATTAGGATATAATAGTATTACGACCGTGATTGTCCTCATAAATGACCATTTAAAAAATAAATAAAATAAAAAGTTAGCTCAAAAGTACAATTTAAAAGCTTTGTCAAATACCACTCAAGTGTCAATCATTCATATTAAATTCTATACAGCAACATCATTTTTAAAACATTTTCCTCTCCAGCAGAAACGCTGCTGTTCAGAGAATTCCAAATTTTCACACTGTACATTTTCCATAATCTATTGTACGAGGATGGGTTCTGTATATAAATTATCATTTGCAGACTTCAGAAGCTGCTGACTATGCAAGAAACCAGCAAAGACTGTTTTCAGCAGCCTAATAGCATCTGCAGCAAGGTTGTTAAAATCACAATTTTAACTCGTAAAATCGTACGATTTTACGAGTTAATACATGTTACCGTGTTAAATCGAGTTAAAAAAAGTAATAAAATCATTACAAAATCGTATCAAATCAGTGAAATCGTTGAAATCGTGTAAAATCACGATTTTAAATCCGGTTTCACGAGTTTATAAGGAATATATTATATGCTGTGCAGTAACTGCACCAAAAAGTCAAAACCTAGCATTTCTCTTTCTCAAAGTGCCTCCTTTTCTCAAAATGTCTCCAGTTCAACGTTGCAAAATCCAAACTTTCAAATTCAAAACAAACAATCTCTGCAATCTGCCTCTCTTTCACCTTCAGAGTTCAGCCCTTTCTCTTTTTTTAACTATTCTTCAAAATCTAAATCTCCATTTACTTGTACTCCTGGAAGCAAATCATCAATCTGGGTGGAAAAGAATTATATCTGCAAATTGTAACCTACCGGTGAGTGATCTACGATCTGCAACTTTGAAGTTTTTTTCGTTGCCAGGTCATGTGGTTATGTTGTGCTGCAATTTTTATGTATATTCATATATTTGTAAGCTACGGGAGTGATGGATGTAGGCTTATGATTGAGAATTATAAGCTTTTTCTTGATGGTTTTATGCACGGGAAAGGGATTAAGAGTAGTTCTTTGGTTTGGGTAAATGAATAGGAAGAATGGGTGGTGTTCGATTTTGAACTTGTTTAGAAAATGATAGGCAAAAATTACTCTCTGATGTTGAAATCCTTTATAATAAATTGACGATCACCTAATGTATTCATGGATTACTTAGTCAGTTTATTGTCAGCGACTTGTAGCCCAGATACCGCTGACAAAACTGCAAGCATAAAACAAATTCGATTTATAAATTTAATCCAGGGACAAAGTATTGAGGTGGGGAAAAGAACTGTTGATGTTGCTACTTCTATGTAAGAAGTTTCTGCAGGGTGAAGTAGTGAATGAGGCAGAAGATTTGAAAAGCCATAAAAAGAAAAGGAAAGGTAAAACATAATTTAATTAGAATGCAGAAATTAAAAAACCTCTACTGTCATCAGCATCAATGACAGTTGCTAATGAGATGATGCATGCCTGCATAATAAAATCAATTGAAGACATGGTCTGTACATGATCTTCCTTCGATTTTATTAGTGTTCTATATTAGTGTTTTGTACGTCTAAATATATTTATATTTAGCTTAACAGTCTATAGACTACAGAAGCATTGTCAAAAGTTAATTGAATTTTAGATTACACTGAAATAATTCTCCAATCTCATGATCGTCCTCATCAATGGTACAATTATAATTTGCAGAGGTTGGTTGGATGTGAATACATAGAAGATGATTTATATATAAATATGTTGTTTCAGTATTGCCTGTTTTTTTTTCTGCAACACCAACATAAAACACCCTGTCACACCCACCCCAGCCTGCAGATTTCAAAGCATTTTCCATGCTCCAGGTTGTTTCAAAGCACTTTCAATAAATAATTGATCAAGATCAAGAAGACATGAATAAATATGGGAGATCTTATCATAATTAACCAATAAATATAGGGATTCACTGGTTTGACTCATTATTGCATAGTTGCTCTTAGCTAATTGCTTTTCATTATCTTGATGATATATGTTTTCTTGAAAGAATATGTTTCTTCATTTAAAGAAAACTCTCGATATTTTATGCACTGCTCTTCATTTAAAAAATTTTCCTTACGATTTTACAATCCGTTTTTACGATCCGAGTTTATTTTGTATTTTTCGTGCCGTGTTAAAAATGCGTTTTTAACAACCTTGATCTGCAGCATTGTCCAAGGCATATATTTTGTAAAACAAAATCAGTGATGTAAATAACATATATGATCGGCCAAACAAGGATATAATAGTATTAGAACCGCGAGTATTCTCATAATTGCCCGTTGAAGACTTAGAAAAGAGGTACAAATTTACATCAACGGAGAAGGAGAAGGAGGAACATTAACTCAACTCAACTCACTTTTCTCACGCTCATTGCTGCCGTAGGCAGCACCTCTCTCTCTTTATCTCCTCTCGTTCTTCTTCTTCTTCTGGTCATATTTGGCTCAATTTATAGCCATAAAATGGCTAACAATTGAGGTTCCGACTCGATTTCTCACTAAGTTAATGGCCACTACCCTAGTATGGTAGTAGGTATGTCGAGACTTTTATCTTCACTGCCTAACAATCCCATTTGTCTCCAAGTTGGACATTGTTAGGTTGTGGAGACAAAATTCTCCATATACCTACAACACTAACATAATGAGAACCAAAAAAGGAGCTGGTGCTCGCTACCATTTGTTGTCTAATACTCTTTACAAATAGCCAAGATTTTATTGTTGGCTATATATACATATGTTATATTCATTTGTCTTCATGGATATTTCTATCACCAAAGTCCACCAAACACACCTCTTCTCACACCAAAAGATCACTCACACCGAAGGATCACTCAACCAGATGGCTTGTCACACCTTTTCTAACAAAGGATCACTCAACCAAATAGCTTGTCACACCATTTCTAAAGAGCATTTTACACTTGTCTTTGACACAATACTCTAGCCTTAACATTGACTTTGGATAGATCTTTTTTAGGCTCACACCATGACCCTCACACCTCACCCGTTGTTGTGGAGCGGTTGCACCCTCCTTTTATGATGCCTTGAAGTGGCTCCGAGACTTTTTACCACCATATGCACTATGAGAGAGATCACTACCACTGATCACATATAAAAAGAGAGTTACAATATACTCCTCGCAATCCTCCCTCTCAATTTCTATGTTTGGAGCTTTTACGCTTTTCATTGTGGCACTTGCACCCTAAGAGATCACTACCACCTCACTCAAGATGCTCAGAACTCAAACCAATGTTTCTTTGCCTTTCATCACAGGCAGTCGTAACCCCTCAATTAGGAGCATATGCAATAGCTCTTCTTTTCATTCTTGCATGTATTGGAAAGATCTTTATTATTGTCTTCAACAAGAGTACAAGAGACTTCTTGTTGTACAACCTTAACACAATTTATGCTCTGAGCTTCATCTAGGAACACATTCTTTCATTGCACTTGTCTCATTTCAGTACCTCGTTGGATCTTACAGGTACTCGTGAATAATCTCCATGTGCCCCCGTGCAATTTCTGTTCACCAGATTTCTTTATTCCTTATTTATGTTTGATAGTAGCTCCTCCTGTCACAACACCTCTCCGAGTCAAAATAAAGTGTCAATCTTTATCCTTTTGTTGTATTTCTTTTCCTCCATTTAAGACCTCCTTAGTTCTACCCTTAAGCAATCATAGTCACCGAATATAACATTTTTAAAGAAATCACTCTTTCATTAGATCCTTGAACATGTGAAACCCAACTATTCCCTTGCCATCAACTTACTTATATACGAAAATAGTATTATGTGAATACTTCCAGTAAGCAAGTTTCTATAAAATATTGAAAGGGTTATAATGGTCCTATTTAAAACTCAATCTTCTTAAATAGAACTTTTTAGGCCCGTATCTATTCATCATATTGACTTTCCATATATTTCCCCTTGCTAGCTATGTTGAGGCTTTCCTTTACAAGTGATCTAAACATCTTGGTTATCTACCGTTGATTTCTCAACATCTAGCGACACTACCAGTGCAATAGATTTGTCAAGATTGGTCTTACAATCATCATCACTATACACCATGATCTTCCACGTTCTATAAGACTAATTTTGCCTTCCTTCAAGAGTGTTGAATTCCCTACAACAATCCTACACATATATTGGGCTACCACGTGCAACTTCTTCATTAACATCGACCATCAAGATAACCTACGCATGCCCTTTCTACTCGAGCAACCAATCTCATTATATCACCACCATCATTTTCATTCTCAATCTCGACAATCGGACTATACCATTGCATTCAAAACGATCAAATAAGCTAGAAACAAGTTTGAAAGCATCCTGATCGCATTTTAAACTATGATTTGTTCAAAACAAATATAGCATGATTAGATAGCCTAGTTTTAATAACAAATCTGGTTGCACGTAAGATCAATCACATTGGATCCTAGCCTCGGCTTGCAACTTGCTGATGTGTCAGCAGACTAGATGTTGGTATAATGTTGACATGGCACTCTGGTTCAAGTTAGAAGTCTGGGTCAGTTCACTGGTATTAAGGTTAGGTAAATTATTGCTGGTGAAGAAGGCGTGTGGCTGCAAAAGGGCAGTTCCCCCTTTATGACTGTCTTATGTTAGTTTTTTGCGTTGTTTTCACCAGTGTATTCCTTTCGGCCTTTTCTTTACGGTAGTATATCCAAAACACATTTTTAACCACTTTCATTTATGGGTAAAATCAAAACACCTACTAGTTCATCTTCACCCATGCTTGGATGCCCACTTGTTAGGACCGCAAATGTTTTGATAATTGTCGATTGGAGGCGAAACACAATTTTTAACATGATTAGGAAAATCACCTTACATTCACAAAGCAACCAATATCATTAAAGATAAAGAAGAGGTACAAATTTACATCAATAAAGAAAGAGGAACATTAACTTAACCTAACTCAACTCTCACTTTTCAAATACTCATTGTTGCCCTTGGCAAAAACTACACTAGAAAGCCCCCCCTCCCTCTCTTTCTCTCATTTAGTTCTTCTTCTACTCATATTTTGCTCATTCATATTGGCTTTATTTATTACCAAAGGATGACTAAATTTTGATAGTGGTTCCAAATCAATCTCTCTCTAAGTTAATGGCCATTATCCTAGTGTGGTAGATATGTGAGGACTTGTCTCCACTTCCTAAAAATCGCATTTGTCTCCAAATAAGAGATTGTTAGGTAGTGGAGATAAAAATCCTCACATGCCAAACATACTAACGTAATAGGCATCGAAAGAGAAGGAGTGAGCTAATGCTTGCTACTCTCTATAAATAAAAAGAAAGAAGAGGCAACATGTAGAAGCAAGAAGAGAACTTTTCTCACACTCATTGTTGCCCTTGGCAACGACCGCACAAGTGGAAGATTCTTAGGTGAGCTAATGTTTTGCTCATTCATATTGGCTCATGTTGAATCGAAGAGAAAACTTTTCTCACACTCATTGTTGCCCTTGGCAACAGCTACACAAGACAACCCCTCTATCTCTCTCTCCTCCTGTTCTTCTTTTTCTGCTCATATTTTGCTCATTCATATTTTGCTCTATTTATAGCTAAAGAATGACTAACAATTGATAGTGGTACCAACTTGATTTCTCACTAAGTTAATGGCTATTATCCTAGTGTGGTAGGTATGTAGGGACTTTTGTCTCCACTACTTAATAATTTCATTTGTCTTCAAGTGGGAGATTGTTAGGTAATGGAAACAAAAATCCTCACATATCTACCACACTAACATAATGGGCACCAACGCTCTCATTTGTTATCCAATACTCTATAAATAAAGAGGAATAAAAGGCAGCATGTAGAAGAAAGAAGAGAACTTTTTTCGAACTCATTGCTACCCTTGGCAATAGCTACACAAGTAGGAGATTATTAGGTAATGAAGACAAAAATCCCCACATACCTATCATACTAACATAATAAGCATCGAAAGAGGAGTGAGCTGGTGCTCACTACCATTTGTTGTCCAATACTCTTTATAAATAGAGAGGAAGAAATGGTAGCATGTAGAGGCAAGAAGATAACTTTTCTCACACTCATTGCTGCCCTTGGCAACCCCTCTCTCTCTCTATCCTCTTATTCTTCTTCTACTGCTCATATTTTGCTCATTTATATTGGCTCTATTTAAAGCCAAAGAATGACTAACAATTGATAGTGGTTCCAACTCAATTTCTCACTAAGTTAATAGCCATTATCCTAGTGTGGTAGGCATGTGGAGACTATTATCTCCACCACCTAACAATCCCAATCTCATTTGTTTTCAAGTGGGAGATTGTTAAGTAGTGGAGACAAAAATCTCCACATTAACATAATGGGCACAAAAAAAGAAGTGAGGAGTTGCTCACTACCATTTGTTGTCCAATACTCTATACATAGAGACGAAGAAGAGGTAGCATGTAGAAGCAAGAAGAGAGCTTGAAGAGCTAGAGAGGGAGAGAGAGAGTAAGCTGCCAAAGGGCAGCAGCAGTGGCTTCCAATGCAGCACTGCTAAGAGAAAAAAAGTGAGATTGGGAGATAAGTAGAGTGGATGAATCTTTCTCCTTATTCTCTCCCTAAAATTGACTTATGTGTGGATGTAGGTAATTTACCGAACCATGTTAAACATTGTGTTCTGTCTCCAACAAGCAATTATCAGAATACCCATGGTCCTAACGAGTAGTTCTTCAAATTTACAAAAGTAAGACAACTTAATAAGCCATGGGGCTAGGGCCGAATGAACATGGAGTCAGAAGTGCAAGGAAAAGAACTGCAATTACCTGGTGAGCTTTTGGTCACTTTCCATGGTAGTATACCTGGCATTGCAAACAGGGTTTAATGTTTCAGAGTTTAAGTCATGGATAATCCAATACATGCTTTAATGTGTGTCAGAACATTTCTCGATTAAGATGGCATAGGTTGCACAATTTTGATGGTTACAAAAGCACTGTACTATATGCTAGGGGTCCTATATTATCCAAGCATGCAAGCACAAGGCAACCAAATGTTGACTCAAATATTAACTCAATGAACTGAAGGAACAAGTTTTAGAAGGTTGGTGGTAACAAGTAGCATTTTAGAAGTTAATAGTTAATGACTCATTCAGAAAAATCAACAGAACGGATGCAAACAAATAGAGTCCTTAACAATACGTTGTTCAGTTGCAAGCAAATGTGAACGTAGCCTTCTGATAAGAGAAGCAATATTAGAAAGGTTGCAGTAAATGTAAGAGAGGTGACACACCTTGATAGTCCTATCTCCATGACCAACGAAAAGCTTTCCTTGCCAGCATAATAAAGCTGTTACCACAGAACCTCCTGGGATTGATCCAATGGGTCTAGTATCCACCTGAAATTCATCTCCAGACAACTCCTATAAAAAACAGAATTTGTCAAGCTGAATGAAATGACGAAAGTCTAAATGCCAAAATGCATTACATTAAAAAATCTAAATCAAAGAAGTTAGCTTGTCAAATTCTATTCCATGAGTTGATGATAATCAATGAAGATACAGTATCAATTTACAATGTACCTGTACGTTGACAATTTTGTCCCAACCTCCGGTGAATAGCCATTTTCCCTCCATGACACAAGCCAAAATCGCACCACTGTGGCATTGTGTCGATTTCTTAAACACGTCATCCCTCCATGCCTGAATGAAGCGATGAATTAAACACAGTGAAAAACAAGCAACACCAGCAAATGCACAGGGAATCTTTTCCTAAAAAGGAGAGCTAAAAGCAATCCCAATCAGCCTCAACAGTTGATAGAACAAATTATTTTCTGTGGAACGAGGAGGGTGGGTTGGGGGTGGGATCTGTGCATGTGGAAGATATGACATGTTCATTCATCATTCATGTAGCAAGTCTTCAAACACAACCTATTTTAATTTGAATGCGGGTGTGTGATTTTATTTCTTCTCTTTAACCTCAAATTTGTTTTAGTATCTAAAATTGCAGTATGGAGATAAACAAATATATAAAAAAAAATAGAGCACATAAAACCTTTATCTGTCCATTTTCATGGGCTGCAACAAGAATATTCTGGTTTGCAGTGACAGACAAGACAGAGGTTGCAGTTCCTGGCAAGTCATTTCCCAACACTGTCAAAGGACTATGATCAGTTAGACTCCACAGACGGATGGTTCCATCCCAACTCCCACTATAAAGAATCCCATCACATGCTGCTAGCGTGGAAACTACTGATTTATGACCATCCATAATGCATGACAGGGTGCCATCCTGATGAAATCAGGAAAGGAACAAAAATTTTAAGGTCTTGTACATCCATGTAGCATATAAAATGTAGTAGATGGTAAATGCAAGCTTTACCTGCAATGACCAAGCCTTAACTGACCTATCTCCACTACCAGTATAGAGATACCCATTCCCTGCAGTGGTCAAGGCATGAATTCCACTATAACGCCAATCTTTTTGCTCATACCATGTCTTCAATGGTTCTTTCCCCATAGGAACACTGATGCTCCAGAGAAATATGCCACCTCCACCATCCCCACTAATGCATAATGGTAGTTCTTCATCAACATAAATTACAGCCATGACTTTATGCTCATGGCCCTTAAATGTGTGCATATGAGAGAAGTCCTGCACGGAGCATTTTCAGCCAACAAGCTCACTGATGAAGAGATTGAAAAAAAAAAATAACCTGAACACATGTCGCCTTTATAGCGCATACCTGCAAGGACCAGACCTGGACTGTTTTATCAAATGAGGAGCTAAACAGAAATCCTCCTGCAAGAGAAAGAGTACAGTCAGAAGAAAGAGGGTATGTTGATCAATCATATTCTCGTCTTTCCATCACTCTCTAGGGTAGTAGAATTTTTCATCCACTTTGAAACTAAAGTCAAAATAAGGATAAACAGTATTATGAAACTTAAGACCATATTGCAATTTAAGGTTCAAATCATGCTTATGAAACTTCATACAACCCAATATAAGGGTATCTTCCTTGGTCAGAATCTCAGTATCATTAATATGACAACAGAGCACATGCCTCAAAGGCTCCCGAGTCCCAACTATTGTCATCTAACAAAAGCTGAGTGGTGATCTAGAAAATGAAGCAAGCTTTCAGCTTGGATTTTCCACCGTTCAAAACCGAGATATTGACAGCAAAAATCCTGCTGCAACATAACCAGCAAAGAAGAGTTTTATATTAATTACTCCAGGTTTTGTCACCACATGTTGGAAAGTCACAGCATGGCATGGACTGCAGGAGCTATTTCCATGACTTTGATCTCTGAAATGATGATAAAGTCACCGGATAGCCTGATTGGGAACTGATGCTTGAAAATTCGAATGAGCATCTATAAGATGCTGACTCCCAAGTTTAACAAGTTCTTTTCAGTGGAAGTAACTAAATGAATAACATAATTTTGCAATCTAAAAGCATCAAGTAAAATTTCATACCTCCAATGGCAAATCCTGTAACACAATCAAGATGGCCCTGCATTTCTTTGAACTTGACCTTCCCCTCCACGAGAGCCTCAGCGATATCTTTATCATTTCTCACGTCCTCGCTTTGATCTTGATTTTCTCCACTGTTTTTTTCTGCTAACTCGGATTTTTTAAGAGTTGATTTTTTTAGGGGCACCCAACATAGTTCTCCAAGAACTCGCACATGCTCCTTATTCTCCTCATGGATAGCCTCACCCAATCTGGGAACAGAAGTATCATGCTGATGTCTAATAAATAAGTCCCTAATACACTTCCACATATCAATAGCATGTGGACGATTCCCTGGATCAAAACTCAAAGACCTGCATAGCATCTGGTGCAATGGTTTCAATTCTTCACCGGTTTTACTTTCCAACAAAGAGCTGACTTTCTCCATCAAACCAGTGTAAAGACCCGAACAGTCCAAATTATTGTCTTCACTTCTTTTTGAAATGATAGAATCTACATGATCACCTAGCTCCTCAAAGAATTCTTTCCCGATAAGCATTCTAAGGACAGTACAAGCTAATGTCCAAACATCAGAGCCAAGGCCAATTGGATATCTATTGCTACCACATTCTACCTCCATACCCTCTCTCTTCAATATCCCAAACAAAACCTCTGGGCTCACAAAAACCTCCTTTTTCAAAATCTCACCGACCAATCTCCCCAATTTTTTAACACTTAAACTTCTCCCACCAGAACCAAGTTCCATAACCCCATCATGAACTGCCCTTCCCATCACCAAAACCTCACTCAAACTTAGACTCACATGTCCAAAACCATCCAATTCAAAGCAAGAAACACCTAAACTTCCCACAATTAGCCCTTCCAAATGCAATCCAATCACTGCTTCATACATTTCCATTCCAATCATTGCAAAACTAGACAAACCATCTTTGCTCAAACCATTCTCAAAATCACCCAACATATCCAAAACATTCCCATTAAGTCTCTCACACACAAAATACAAAACCCCATCTTCCAAATCACACCACAAACCACAACCCTTACAGATTCTTCCCTGTTTAGCACAAATCCTCAAAATAAAACCCAATTCATCTCTCTTCTCCTCCTTCATCCCATTCAACAAATTCATAACCTTGGCAACATAACTCAACTTAAAAACACATCCTTTAACTTTACCACTCAACAAACCCCCATCATTGCCAACCTTAAAAAGCCTCACCTTCACCTTTTTATTCCCCTCCTTTAACAACCCATATCCTCTCTCTTTATCCTCAACAAAAACATCATCTCTGTCAAGAACCCAGTTCTTCCATGAAGTATAAAACTCATCAGACCATGAAGGAGGCACAAAGAAGTCAAAGTCTTGAGCAAGGACTGGTTTGTCAATTTGGGATTTGTTGTTGGGTTTCTGGGGATTATGATCTTGTAGCTGCTGAACCAGCCTAAGGAGATCAATGTTTTTAGGAAGTGAAGAAGGGCCTTGCTGTGATGGGTACTTGACAAGTTGTGTACATGCAGGACAGCGAATGGTTAGAGGGTATTTCTGTGGGATATTTTTAAGGCATGACTCGCAGGTTGTATGCCCACATGCGAGTACTCTTGGGATAGTGTACTCGCCGTCGTAGGTTGATAGACACACCGGACATTCTGGTAATTCCGGTGATTCCATTGACAGTTGATTTCCTTCACCAATTCATCACTTCTGTTTGCGACTACAAGATACCTCGTGTTGGTTGACGATCTACGACGTCGTTCGAGAACTATTTTAGTCGTAGTCTAGTCGTTTGATCCTATCCATTAAAAACAAAAACAAAAAATAAGATACTTGTTTGCTGCAATTAAAATAAGTTTATGATAAGTATTTTATTATTTAACTTTGATAGTGAAAAGTTATTCAATTTTGAAGATACATATCAACTTCTAGTAAGTCCAAAAAAAACAAAAAACTTGAGAAGTATAATTTTAAGATAAAATATTATTTATTTCATTTAAAATATAAAAATATCCTTAAAATAAAACTTTTCATTTGGTTGCTAACTAATATGTTTATTAATATAAAATTAGTTTGGTTTATTTGATATTTAGCAATAAAAATTTATTTTTTAAGGTTGTTATTGTCATATTTATATTACTATAAAATTATAAATAAAATAATTAATTAAAAAAATAGTTGAGGATGGAGTTATCATTTATCTTTTTGTGGGGATGTTTTAAAACCAACATGAAAATATTAGAATTCAGTTAAAAAATATGAGAAATTGATTATTTTGTTTGGATTATGATAAATGTGGATAGTTATTAGATTAGGTTAGGTGGCCAAACATCTGCTTGTTAAAAAAAAATAAAGCCACATAGTTCAAAATTAGAAATATTTGATAAGAAATGAATAATATTTTTAGGAAAAATAAAAACCAATAAAAGGATTAGATTACAAATAAATATGAAAATATTTATATATCAAATAATTATTTCGCTAAAATTATAGGGTTCAACTAAAAATAATTTACTCTTTTTACCATTATAGTAAGAGATGACTTTGAACCCATAACTCAATGCAATATTAAAATTGTTTAAAATGATGTTTGAGATTATAATAGTAATAATTTTTAAAAATATTTTTGGTTACTTTTTTTATTATCAACTCCATTTTAAGCATAACCTCTTAAAGTTCTCTCGATGATCTCAATATAAGGCAATATTGAAATCACAAAAGCTTTGACTGAAAAAGTTGATTTGTTGGCTCGATCCAATAAGAAAATCAAGATGGATTCAATGAAACAATGCAATCATGTATAACGATCTAACGCTATGAAAGAGGGGGGTACGTCAAACATGGAATTCAGTTACAAGAACTCTTTAATAGGAACTCCATATTTGGATTGAACTCTACCTGACATAACCAATATGGAGGAGTTTATGCCAGATGATAAGGATGATGAAGAAGAGGGGGAAGAGGATTACCCAATAATTAAATTATCATTATAGGAGAAGAAATGTATACATGAACCTTGGCGTAAAACCTTAATAGTAAAAGTCATGGGTCACAAGATAGGATATGCTTTCTTGTTGAAATGACTTCAAAGTTTATGGAAGATCCAAAGCGAGCTTGGTTTAGTTGACCTGGGGAACGATTTCTTTTTGGCCAAATTTTATAACGAAGTGAATATAGACTTTGCCTTGTTTGGAAGCCCTTGGATAATAGCGGTTCATTATCTTATGGTGCGATAATAGCTCCTGAATTTTGGTCCTTATAAAGCAACCATTGAGAAGGTAGCAATTTGGGTTCGTATGCCGGAATAGGCAATGGAATATTATGAAACTATAGTTTTATTAAAGATTGAGAACCATATTAGTAAAACCTTGTAGGTGGACAAAACCACTTCTATTAGGACTCGGGAAAACTATGCTCGTATTTGTGTAGAGATGGACCTCACAAAACCTGTGTTGGCAAAGTTCAAATTAAGGAGAAGGATTATGCGAATAGCTTATGAAGGTCTTCATCTAATTTGTTTGTTATGTGGCCAATATAGCCATAAAAAAGATAGTTGTCCTCATGCAACGCATCAGGAGAAAGTACACAAGGATAAATAAGAAGTAATGCATGGAGTTGATGGTACTCATGGGGAAACAAGGATAAGGAATGGTTGTTTATGGCAGATTTGGTTGATTCATTTGGACAATGAATGGTGGTGAAGAAGGAGAGGAGAAGAACTAGCAAAAAATCTAGACTCAATAGGGGAAAGACTGCACCAATCACTGAGGTCAGATTGCAAACAAATGTATTGGCAAATAATACATGGGAAGAATTAAAGGTGACAAATAAGGCAGAGGGATCTAGGTTTAGTGTCTTATAAAAGACTAATTTGGATACCGTAGACCTGAGGAGAAGAGAAACTGATTTAACAGGATTTGTTATAATTAGTAGAGCTGAGAATATTGATAAGAGACAATTTGTTTCTAGAAGTATAGAATGAGGCAAACAAAGGAAGATCTTAATGGATCACGGAGTAAAAAAGTTTAGCAAAGACATGGGCATTGATAGGCTTCAGACTTAAGAGAAGTGCAAAGCTACGGAAAATATGGATAAAGGCTCTAAAAAAAGGTGGCATTCACAACTTGAGTAAGTAGGCTATGACTTTAGCCCATATTAATAACCCAACTAAAGATATAGAACCTGGGTAAGAGTTTGCTAGAAGCTTTTTTTCATATAAGACTCTAGGCGACTAGTAGCGTGAGGGAGAAATGGGATGGTATGACTATAAAATAGTGTTCTCGTGGACATCACTCATCGAGGCCACTAAATATTAAGAGAACAAAGCGAGGGAATGGTGAGATTGTATCCAGCGATGTCATGATGGAATCAAATTTGATTATGAATTCTAACAACACATTGGATGAAGATACAAATATATCAATAGAAAAATACAGGGTTATGTGTCTAGAGTTTCACCATAATGCTGATGAATTTGGTTTATATCTTTAATGATTGGTTTTTAATAAAGACATGCTTTTGGAATTGTAAGGGGAAACAAGCAAGTAATTGGTTCTGCTCCTTGATTTAAAACTTCAGAAAATCCAATGGGTTTAATGTATTGGCTATAGCAAAACTAAGAATTATTAGAGACGAGCAGATACTATAGTTGAAAAGTTCAAGTTCGAAACCTATTTTAGAGTTAAGGCTCAATGTAGGTTGGGTGGTTTATGGTTTCTATGGAATAAATCTAAAGTGGATTTGTAAATTTTGAGATCATTTAGGCATCTTATTCATATGCTCTTTGATGAAAGAGGACCAAAACCATAACTTTATAGCATGTTAATCCGAGTGAATAGATTAAGTAGGATTGTTTTGCTAAAATAAAAGATTTAGTTCAGTCGATCTCATTACCATGGATAGTAGTTGGAGATTTTAATGAAGTTTTCTCGGCTTTAGAGAAGAGAGATGGCTTTCTAGTTAATAGCAAAAGGTGTAAACGTTTTAATAAGTGAGTTTTTGATTGTAGGTTGATTGATTTGGGTAGTGTAGGATTACTTCGAAGGGGCAGGAGAGTAGTGGCCGAAGTAGAGTATTTGAAAGGCTTAACAAAGGTTTCAATAATTAGAATTTCAGACTTAATATTCCAGAGTTATGTGTGCGGGTGTTTTAAAGGATAAAATTTGGTCATCACCTCTTCTTATTGATTTCAGCACTAACAAAGACATAAATGGCTAGCAAATTTGACCTTTCAGGTTTGAGGTGGCCTAGTCTACACATGACAACTTTGTAGAGGTGGTCGGGAGTAGTTGGGTTAAAGAGGCAGACTTGGTGTCCTCTTTTAAGGATATGACTAATAAGCTAAAATAGTGGAACTTTAGGGTATTTAGCAATATTTTCCAATGAAAAAAGAAAATTCTATAAATGGGGGTCATTACAGGGTTTTTTATTCGATTAAAGGAAAACCTGTAAAAGGAATATAATGAAATTCTTACTCAAAAAGAGGTGTTGTGGGGTCAAAAGTCCAGGTGTCAGTGGGTGGCTTATGGGGATAGAAATACAATGTATTTCCATACCAAGACAATCATTAAAAATAAAAGAATAAAATTAGAGGGTTAAAGGACTCTAACAATCAATAAGTGTGGGATGAAAATAGCCTGAAAAGAATGATAGTGGATTTCTATAAAAGTTGTTTTCTAGGGATAAAGGTGCAGAGCTTGAGATTAAGTTCTATTCGATATATCCTGTGTTAGATGACATCAAGAAAATGATTTTAATAGAATCAGTGAGAGATGATGAGATCAAGCAAGCTTTTTTTTATATATATAAAACCGTTAAAAGCTCCTGATCCAGATTTTTATCAACCCTACTTCTACCAAATTCAGTGGTCAGTGGTAGGAGAAGAAGTTTGTAAGTTTATTAGGGATGTTTTTTAGAATCATAGAGAAGTTAAGGATGTGAGTTATTCATTCTTGGTGTTAATTCTGAAGGTATCGAAACTGGAATTCATACATCAGTTTAGACCCATTGGTTTGTGTAATGTCAATTATAAGATCTTGATGAAAATATTGGTGAATTGTCCGAAGAACTTCATGCTTGACTTGATTACAAAATATCAGAGTAGTTTTATACCAGACAGACAGATTGTGGATAATATAGTGGTGGCATAAGAGGTGATTCATTTGATGCGCAACTTGAAGAGGAAAAGGGGAATGATGGCTATCAAGGTTGATTTAAAGAAAGCACACGACATGTTAAAATAGAATTTTATTAGAGATTTTATTGGAAGGAATTACAGTAAGTTTGATGGATATTATTATGAAGTGCATTGAATCTGTCTCCTTGAATGTATTATGGAATGGAAACCCCTGAGAAAAGTTTCTTCTATCTTGGGGAATTCGGTAAGGTAACCCTCTTTCACCTTTTGTTCTATATCTTGAAAGATTATCTCAATTAACTCACTATGAGGTGGATAGAAGAACTTGGAAGCCTTTCAAGTTTAGTCGAGAAAGTCCTAGTATTTCTCATATATGCTTTGCGGATGATATGCTACTATTTGTAGAGGCGAGTGAGCTTCAGATGCAGAAGGTGTTGAATTACTTAAATTGGTTTTGTGATGCTTCAGGCCAAGAGGCTAGTGTTCGCAAAACTAAGATTTATTTTTCTAAAAGGGTTTCGAACTCTTTAGTTAATACATTAAGTTACTTAAATAAGTTTGCAATGAAGGATCATGGGAAGTACCTTGGGGTTCCTTTGTTGCATCAAAAAATAACTAAAAGAACATACAATTACGTTATTGAAAACTTGCATAAAAATTAGTTATATAGAAGGCTAAAAGTTTATCTCTTGCAAGTAGAATTATGTTATGCCAGGTCAGTGCTAACTGCAGTCACTGTATACCTGATGCGAACGACTTTCTTACGTAAAGCTATTTACAATGAAATTGAAAAAACTTTATCATGGGTTTATTTGGGTGGATAGTGAAGGCCGAGGTAATAAACATTTGGTTAATTGAAAGACCTTATGTCATTTGAAAGCTCATGATGGATTAGATTTACACAATATGCATTATTTAAATAAAGCATTTATAATGAAGCTTGGTTGAGAAGTTCTTAATGATGTGGGCTACTGTGTTTAAGAGTAATAATACTAGAGCAGGTGGTGATAATACTCAAATGCAGGCTAAGAGAACAAACTTTTCTTTATGGAAAACAATCTGGAAGGTATGTCCATAGTTTACTCAAGGCATCTCTTGGGCAATAGGGAATGGAAGAAAAGTGAGATTCTAGTTGGATGTGTGGTTAAATGGGTATAGACCTATGGTAGATCATGTTATTCAGGCCATTCCAAAGGAGATGCGAAATTAGACAATGACAGACATGCATGGTTACTATGGATCGGCAATAGAGATGGGATGTTTTTACCAACCTTATTCTGTTATAACTAGTGATGGTATTGGCTAGCTATCTACCACTAACAATGGAGATGGACAAAGACCGAATGTTTGGCTATAAATCATAGTTGTCACTGTTATCCATTTGTTGTGGAGACATTGTTGCATGTATTAAGAGATTGCGGAGTGGATTATGAGACTTGGCTTCATCTAGAAAGGACATATAATAGACCTTCATTCTTTGGAGCTAATCTGTTATCTTGGTTGTTGAACAACCTATCGAGTAAGGAAGTTACATGCAAAGGCTGGAGCTGGGCAATGGTGTTTGGGGTGACATTGTGGACATAATAAAAGGCAAGAGATAAACATATTTTTATCGATACAATAGAGGTGGAAACTAGCCCGATAGGTGCAATAAAAAGCCTAGTTAGGGAGATTGAAACAACACAGGATGAGAGATTGAATTGTGATAATGGTCTGAAGCATTTTGTAATGGTAAGATGGACTCATCCTTCTTCAGATTGGTTAAAACTAAATGTTAATTGTTGCAACAAAAGGAATCCTGGAGGTACAAGAGTGGGTGGCTTAATTCAGGACTGTAATTTCAGTGGATAAAGATCATTATCTTTAAAGTATTAATTGCCCCCACTATATTTATTGCAGGCTTAAAACAATATCACATCAGAATATAACAAAACCTTAAACTTATAGATAACAACTTCTATAAGTTTATTAAGAAATTCTATTTCGTTTCTGATAAACATGAACAAAAACTTTGTAAAGGGGAGAAGAAGATTGTTTCTTATTTATTTATGTCAACATCAACCTAGTATTTATAAATAAAATAACATCATTTCAGACCAATGTATATGTAAAGTTTAGAGGCACACTTCTTCAAACCAATATGTTTGTAGAGTTTAGAGTCACACCTCTTCAGACCAATATATCTATAAAGTTTAAAAGGTAACTCTTCATTCAAATTATTTGAACAATTTGACAAGAGGTGTCATGCATAATTATTAGATTAATTAATTTTGAAAATAATAATAAAAATCATTTATGTTACATAATGTCAAACGCCATTATATATATATATATATATATATATATATATATATATATATATATATATATAAATTCTGGCTTTCCTTCCAACATTCAAATCTATTGATTTGGTGTCCCTCAAATTATAAGATATAACAAAACCTCTTACCTTTCTAATATTGGATAAAGTTCTCTTTAATTACCTAATATATAAGCTTTATTTTAACAACAATAAACAACAATCCTCCACTTAACTTGTAATATTAGGTGGTACCATGTTCCATACATATAAAAAAAGGTATTTTTAGACTTAAACCTCTCCTTAGTGTAAGCATTTAAAAACTTTAAAGAAATCATAATGGCTAAAAAGCTTAAATCGGGATTTTATTTAATAGAATTAGAAATACTATACATGTGATCTAATTAATCCAAAATAGAAGTTCACCATTATTTTAGCACTATTATGGTCTTGTGCTACTTCTTGAATTCATGAACATTTACAAAGTTTTCCAAACTTTTATTGAAGCAACACCGCTTCATATGTTCGTATAGGTGAAATTTCCTTCTTACATTGAGATTTCATTAAGAGTGTTAGAGTGTTAATCACTCATCCTTCCATTTATTTGGAATACTAATTTTGTAAATCTCGATTTCATACACAAATTACTATACATCACTCTCACTAATAATTTGTTATTACCTATAAAACTCCTAATTAGTAAAGGTACTAGTAAAAGTTGGGTTCCTATTGTTAGTAAGTTTAATTAAATGTCTTTAATCTCATATTAGTAGAAATGTTTCTAACTAAATCTCTTGAGAGGCCTTTAGTAAAAAGATTTGCTAGATTATTACAAGATCTGACATACATAATGGTAATTATCCCGTCAAAATTAATTGTCTTAGATATTCATATCTCAAGTTGATATGTCTAGATTTTTCATTGTAAAGTTTACTAAATGCCTTAAACATGGTTGCTTGACTATCACAATGTAAGGAGATAGATGACATCGATTATGGCCAAAACTTAATATCCAATAACATATTTCTTAATCATTTTGTCTCCTTACCTGTAGCTGCTAGAGCTATAAACTTGAATTCCATTGTAGAATAGGTTATACATATTTGTTTCTTTGAAGCCCAAGAAACAACACCACCTCCTAAAATAAATACTCATCCAGATGTTGGCTTATTATCACTTGTACTAGTTATCCAACTAGCATCAATATAACCTTCAAGTACAATTGAAAAATTATTATAAAATAATCCAAACTTCATAGTCTTTTTTAAAATCAAGTGCTCTTGTAATTGCTTTCCAATTATCCTTACTAGGATTACTTGTATATCTAGACAATTTACATATCATGAAAGCAATATATGGTCTAGTACAATGCATAACATACATTAAACTACCAATTGCACTAGCATATTCAATTTGAGCAATTAATTTACCAATATTTTTTTTATCAACTTAAAGAAACATCATAGGGAGTATTTGTTCTTTGATATTCAAATGATTAAATTTATTTAAGACTTTATCAATATAATGAGATTGACAGAGAACAAAACCTTCCACTATGTTTTCTTACTTTGATACCCAAAATTGTATCTACCTCATTTAAGTCCTTCATTTAGAATTTTGAGGTTAAATATTTATTCGTATCATTAACACCATTTATATTAGTACTAATAATAATCATGTCATCCATATAAAGACATTATCACACCAAAATCATTTGTAAATTTAGAATAAATACATTTATCAGCTCTATTATGTTTAAACAATATTCTAAAATTATAGAATCAAATTTCTCATGTCATTGCTTAGATGATTGTTTCAATTTATATAGAGATTTAATCAATTTACATACTTTATATTCATTTTCTAGTAGAGCAAAACCCCTGGTTGTTCCATATAGACCTCCTCATCTAATTCACAATTGAGGAAAATTGTCTTAACATCCATTTGAGGTTCATATAAATTATAGATTGATGATCAAACCAAAAGTATTCTTATAAATGTTATACGAGCCACCAGAGCATATGTATCAAAATAGTCTATTCTTTTCTTTTATCTAAAGCCTTTGGCTATTAACTTTACTTTAAAAGTTTGAGTTGATCCATCACTATTATATTTTCTTTTGAGAACTCATTTACATCCAATTGCCTTGGAACCTAGATGCAAACTAACAATAGTCCAAGTATTGTTATATAATAATGAGTTAATCTCATCATTAACTGCCTTTTTCTAAAAACCAATATCTCAAGACATCATTGCCTTGTTATATGTTTTAAAGTCATCTTCAACTATTAATAAGATTGGTAACTTATTGCCTTGAACTAAAAAAATAATATATTGTGAAGATATATAATCCAAATGTAAATTCTTTTTTTCCCCCAAACATGTTGGCTTCTCCTAAGTTCAATAAAATGATCAATTTGAGTTTTTTTTTTAATTTCTATAATTTGGATCAAAACTTGCATTATTTGTTGACTCTATTTCAATTTCAGAATTATTGATTAATTCACTAATTGAATTGGAATCAGTTTGAAATTTATTTTTAATAAACTTAGTATCTCTGGATTCCATAATTACATTAGAACTTGAATCTAATATTCTATATGCTTTTGAATTTTCAACATAGCCAACAAAATTCCCTTTTAAAGTTCTAGGTCCTAATTTTATCATTTTAGGATTTGGAACTCTATAAAAGGTAAGGCAACCCCAAACTTTAAGATAATTGAAGTTTATTTTTCTTTTCTTCTATAATTCATATGGAGAAACTTTTAATTTTATAGAAGAAATTCTATCATGTATATGACAAGCAGTGAGTAAAGCTTCTCTCCATAAACTAGTAGGCAATTTAGCATTCACTAACATAGAGTTAAGCATATATATTGACAACTGTTCTATTCTTTCTTTCTACCAAGCCATTTTGTTAGGTGTATATGGTGTACTATTTCGATGTATTATTTCATTTTTTTTTCACAAAATAAAAAAAATCCCATGGAAAACAAATACTCACCACCTCTATCACTCCTTAGAACTTTAATTTTCTTCCCCTTTTAGTTTTCAACTTCTAATTTATAATTCTTAAAAAGTTTGATCTTTATGTTTCATTAAATAAACATATATCAAAATATCTATTTCCTCCCCTAGTTAAGATGTCATTTAATTCACATATATCAAAATATACAAGTTCTAATAAACTTATATTTCTTTCAACTTTAGGAAAAGCCTTTTTAGTCATCTTTGCTTGAATGCAAATTTCACATATTCTTTTATCTTCAATTTCATAAGAAATTAAATTATGCTTAGCCATATATTTTAATGATAAAAAACTAACATGTGACAAACGATCATGCTTTAAAGATAAATATAACTCAATCATATAAATAAAAGCATTAATTTTATTATTAATACCGAGTTCAAACATTTCATCACATGAGTAGCCCTTCCCCATAAATAGTCCATTTTTGGATAGAATGATCTTATCAAACTCTAAAACAACCTTAAAACCCTTCTTACAGAGAAAATTTACATATACAAGATTTTCCTTATATTTGGTACATGTAAGACATTAATCAACAACAATTTCTTTCTAAAAGTGAAATTTAGTTCAACACTTCCTTTTCCCATCCTTTTGCAGCATTATAATTTCTCATTAAAACTTTTTGTCCATTTTCTGCAACTTCATAATTTTTGAAATGGTTTTTATTTGTTGCATGCATGGATGGTTGAACCAGAATCATACCACCAGTTAATGGATATGATACTTACAGCCATATAAAGTTCAGTAATCATTCCAATATGTAGCTTTGAAAGCATTGCAACCAACTTAGTTTCATGTTCAACCATATTTGTAATATTTGAATTCTGGACATTGCTAGGATCTTTTTGTTTTTGTTTCTTTTGAAACTTGCACTCACATTTGTAGTGCCCTTTATTGCCATAATTATAACAGGTCTTTCCTTTCTTTGAATTACTTAGGTTGCCTGGATTTTTGAAGTTCTTTGTTGCCTCAAAAAATTTCATCTTCTTTCCAGCATTCTTCTTTTGAACATTTAGATTTCCTTCAACATAATTCACTTTTGTTGCAGATTCTATGGTAGATTTCTTTACATGAATTCTAGTTTCCTCTTCAATTTGTAAGTGTTTTTGAATATGTTCATAAAAAAATTCTTCTATGGTATGCAATAACTTCTTCCTATAATCATTATAACTAAGAGAAAATTTTGTAATTATTACTCCTACTTGTAATGCTTCAGGAACTTTCACTTTCAAGTCTTTAAGTTTAGAAATCAGAACTTATAACTCATAGACTTGATCCATAACAGAAACATTATCAATTAATGAAAATTCAAAATATTTCATAATAAGAAATTTGTCCACATCTTGTTTTTCTCATGTTGTATTTGTACTCTAGTGACTTTCAGATTTTCTTTGGAGACTTTATGGATTTGAAAAGATCATATTGACAATCTAGCATATTATTGAGGATGTGGTCTCTACACAATAATTCATCTTCATCTTGTTTTTTACGCTCTGCCCTCAACTGATCATTGTCTTCAGATGTAGATGTAGGAATTTCAAGCAGATTCGGATCAAGGATATAAGAGATCTTTAAAGCAGTCAATATGAACATCATCTTGTCTTTTCAATGTACAAAATTTATTCCATAAAAATAATCCAGCTTTGCAAACTCTTGATTCACTGTAGTCTTGGATTCCATTGCAAAATTAATACCTTAAAATTGGCTTTTCATAAATTGGTTAGCCGACTACAATCGAACAAAAAACTCTTTTTCTAGAGATGATTGAATTGTTGATGGTCCACTAGAAAATTTTTATTTGATTTTATATTATAACTTGATTGGTTTTGCAGTTTGTTATTTAATTTAGTTAGGTTTTAAGCTTTAATTTTAATAAAATAAATGTTTTTCACTTGAAAATATATTAAAATAATATTTTTTTTATTTTTAAAAATTAATTTTTAACATAAGAAAATGATGAAAAATCATAAAAAAATTAATTTAAACAAAAATCAAAAACTTTCTAAAGCACTTTGAACACAAAAACAAACACATTAAAAAGTAAACAAACCAAAACGACACCGTTGATGGCTTGAGGAGATCGCATTTTTCTAGTCGAGGACTCGAGGCGCAGACTCTCTTGAAACTTGAAAGAGGATCGAGACATAAAGCAAACGCAGATAGCGTAGATCGGTGTGGTTAGGGTTTCTTTTCTAAAGGTAAGGCTTCGGGTTCTCCTGATCTATTATTAACCTTTTTGGATCTACTACCAATTATAGATTAGTCTATACACAATCTTGTTTCTAATCTCATCTAATGATTTTTTTTGTGTGTGTGATAATTATGAATGCAAAGAGCATGGCGTCAGGAGCAGGAAGCTCAATGCTATATTCTTTTCTTCTATTCACAGTAATTCTTTCACTTCAAGAGATGTATCGCTCTAAATTGGCTTCCACCGAGTTATTTACCATCCTTGGCGGATTCATCAGCTCTCTCTTGTTTCTTGTCCTCCTCACTGTGAGTTTTTTTACTATATTTTTATCATGATCCGTTTGGGTGTTATGAATTTATTTATTTTTTTATTACTGTTTTGCAGTTAATTGGGAATTTTCAGGAAACATGTGGCATGAAGACTGGGTGGGGTGCTGGTGAGTGCACCTTGTCTGTCTCTATGATTTCGCTTGCTTTCTTCTTTTATTTATCTCCCTCTTTCCAGAAAGAGGAGCTGAGGAGGGGCTTGGGTGAATGGATATAATACTTTTTATATATATAGCGTTTGCTTGGGTAAAGATATTTCTGAGCTGATATTCCTAAGCTGCCTATCACAAGTTTTACTCTTTCAAATCTGTGGATCAGTTCATACATGATATCAGCTGATTTGTCATTGGTACATATCACTGTTGTTGATAACTTGCATTTTTTCCCCTTTTATTTTGGCTGATTCCGTGTAGATCCTAACCTGTTCCTTTCAATATATATCTAATGACTAAGAGTTGATGAAGTTAATCTATCGATTAATAGCACATAGTCCGTCTCATTTTTGGCTTGGTTTGAGGTAAGGAAGAAGGCACGAGGCTGTTGATCTTAGCCTCAATAAATTATATGTACATGATTCTGATTGTGCAGTTCTCTTCTCAGTAGCATGCTACTCGCCTCCATAAGGCGCAGTGAGGTTGATGTTGCCATATAGGGATCAGTATCCATGTCATCGATAGCCTTATTATTTTGTCCCTTTTGTTTTCAATCACCTTTGCTGTTTAAAAAGGTCATGAATATATCTACCGCTAATGTTTTTGTTTTTCTTTTGTAGTCATCTTAGCAGAAGCTGTTGCTCTAATTGCTGCTGGCACTGTGCATCGTGTTTGCATCACTACATGGTAAGGTTAAGATGTAAATATAAGTTTGCTTTTCACTATATGTTTTTTCACAATACATGCTTGAGAGAAAAATACTCAAAATCTATCAGCCATTATTTTGTTTAACCACCCATTGGACTACCATTGTGTTAGGCATCAATTGCGCCATGAAGTATCCTATATAAGGATTCGGTGAAGCAAAGCAAGCTTGCTAGTTTAAAGTGCCTGTGCATTTATCATTGAGTATTTTTAGGAATAATTTGCTTTGTTGATGAGAAAATTGTGTGAAACTTTCTTGTGTGCTGATTTACAAGTAGGCTTGTAACAGAGTTGGCATAATTAGTTGAACCACAGTGAACTGCAATTTTTTCTTCTTTCAAGTTGTTTTTCAGATAAAGGACTGGAAAATTTGATCATGCAAGGCATGCAACTATTGGCATAACCTGAACTGGCCTGGTAGTGTATCTTGTGGGCATGAATAACCTTTCAAGGAAATTTGAGGGTGTTTATCTTTTGGATTGAGAGCATCCTGTAATGTCATAAGTTTGTTCCACACAATATAGGAACATAGACTAGAAACATCAATGAAGTCATTGCAAAGAAAGCAAAGTCATCACTATATTGAAAGAAGCAAGAGGCAGTAATGATTAGATGAACCATATTGAAAGAAGTGAAGAGACAATAATGATTATATGAACCATAGTCATATTAATGACTAGAAATGGTTTTAATTCAGATGCATTGAAAGTTAATATGTTCTTGATTCCTAAATGCAATGACGATATATGGTTTAGAATTCATGAATATGTAATTTCATCTGTAGGATTTAAGGTAGGTTATGTGCCATAAAACATGAATTGCAAGGCTGAATGGGTTGAATTCTAAATAACTACAGCAGATCTGGTAAGAATTATGCTCGTGCTGAGTGATGAAAATATGAAATTAATTGTCGATTACATTTCATCAATATGATTAATGGCAAATTAACATTAAATGTCTTGCAAATGTGTGCTAATGGCTGTACTCAATTTGTATTTGATGCAGTTTCTTGTTCTCTGCTGGTCTACTGTATGAGGTCAACAAGCTTTCTGGGCTGACACTTTCCAAAAGTGATTCCAAAACAAGAAGGTACTGAGGGCATGTCACAGTTTAGTAACGTATTGATATGTTGTTCCGAAGCTCTCTTATTTTGTCAGCTCAAGTCTTTGTGAGATGTATCAGGATTTCATCAACTTTTCGAACTATGAAAATAGGTCACCTGTAGGGTGCCAACGTATGTGAAGGAACATCTCTCTGTGGTTTCTTCGAGGGAAAAGATAGTAGAATTTTGTTCTGAGATTTTCAATCCTGCTCCTTCCCCTCATGTTTGTTTTTTTGTAAAAAAAAAAGTTTTCCTTTTCTGTTCTCACTGATAATCAAACTGCCCATTAGCAGAGTTCTAGCTTAAGTTTTCGACAGGAAAAATCATTAAAGGAGCTCATTATGTTTGCGTTTGCGTATTTACGAAATTCAGATATGAACTCGTCTTGGCTGGATGGCTAGTTTGGATTGAGAGTCAGGACCTTATAGGTCAAACTAGCTACCTTCCCGGCGTTATATTGCGAGTGTCTTGGCTGGATGGCTAGTTCTTTGGATTTATAGTCATGACCTTATAGGTCAACCTAGCTAACTTTATTTTATTGTTAATGTATTTTCTAGCACCATGAAAAATTGAATATAAAATAAATAAAAATTTATATGCTTCAATAAATGTAAAAAAACTTTATTTTATCTGGACATATCATTATAATTGTTATTATTCTTAAAACGGTGTTGATTGAAAGAGCACGTGGAGTCATTTGGTTATATTATAACAGGTAGTGTTTGTTTTTGTGTTTTAATAATTTTGAAAAAATTTAAATTTTATTTATTTATTTTTGTTTAAGATTTATATTTTTTTTTGTGTTTTTAGATCATTTTAATATTTTGATGTCAAAAATAATATATTTAAAAATAAAAAATATTATTTTAATATATTTAAAAATAAAAAATATTTAAAAAAGTGATTCACAATTTCAAAAAATTCAGAGATTAGTTTTCATATATTAAAATAAAAGTTAGTTGTGTTTTTCTTTTCTTTTTTCCTTTAACATAAACACGAAGTTGCTACCTTCATCCATTTAGTGCTAAAATGTAACTAAGGTATATATATATATATATATATATATATATATATATATTATTCTCAAAGTAGATTCTTCTCATATATAATTACTTCCGAACAATATTACGCAATCAATTATAATAGTTAAAGCACCTTACACTTGAGCAATGTGGGACAAATACTCTTTGTTTTTTTAAAGAACATAAACATGCGTGTCATGAATGTTAGAAACAATATATTGTGCGTGCACCAACTTTATTTTACTGTATTGTATATCTCTATAATTTCTTGTTTTATAATAAGTATTAGGATTGTTTGTTTCATGGAAAGTAATTTTAAAATTACTTTTTAAATTTTTATATGTTTGTTTGTAATTAGAAAAGTTGATAAATAAAAAATATTTTTTAGTCAAAGAAAAATTTGACTTGGTTTCTAGGAAAGTGTTTTTCTTTTATTTTGGATGAAAAACACTTTACAGAAATTGTGAAAATTTTAAAATATCATGTTATTTGCTGATTATATCAAATTTGGTCCCCAAACTTTTGATTCCTATATATTTTGCTTTGAATCTTTTTTTTTTCAATTTCATCCCTTAGAATTTGATTTAAGTTGATTTTTATATCAACTTTGATTCTTATTTTTATGATTGTTATTTGCTTTTCTCTTATCATTTTCTTAATTGAATTTTTTATCTATCAGATTTGGTTTTCACTCTTTTTCATTGTTATTTATTTTATTTAAAATAATTTATAAAATTATAAATTTTCCTTAATTTCATCATCTTTAAACTTTTTTATTTGTTAGTTTGATCTCTATTATTTTGATTGTTATTTATTTTATTTGAGATAATTTATAAAATTGTAAATTTTCCTTAATTTCATCATCTTTAAACTTTTTTATTTGATATTTTATTCCCATTCAACTTTTTAATTTGTAAGATTTGTTCCTTATTATTTTAATAAACTTGAAAAAAATATTAACAATTTATTTTCCAGCTAATTTTTCATGACATATCCAAACACTGAAAAATGTTTTCCAACTTATTTTTCATGATATTACCAAACATGAAAAAATAATTCACTTTTCAGGAATTTATTTTTCAAAGAAACCACTTTCCAAAAGAAAACTACTTTTCAGCAAATAAACAGGGCCTTAGTTAATAGTGTGTTTACAAGTGTGTGTTAGGGTTATGATTATCCTTTTGTCCCAAATCAATTAAGGAAGCATCAGTAATGAAGAAATAATAAATTTTCTGATCATGAAAAAATAATTAGAAGTTTTTTTCCTTTTTGATTGAACTATCTAAGCAATTGATTAAACTACATTATTTACAATAGGACTCCTAATGAGTTGTTTTGATGCTATTAAGCTCAGACTCATCTGATTTTACCAAGGCTCAAGCTTGGCTCATGAACATAAGATGAACCAAAATGAACAAGTCATCAAATATGGGTGATGTGGTAGAGATTTTGTGAAAAACACATTTAGATCCTCCATCTTTAAAAATAATACGATTTATACAATTTCGGTCCCTTTAAGTTTTAAAAACTCACTTTTGAAACAAAAAATATTTGTATTATTTTTTAGACCCTAGTTAAAAAAAGAAGAGATAGAGGGCTTGCTTTTTTCTTGGTGTCCACGGGTTCTATGTGATGAGAAAGGTTTGATTGTAGTATTTTAGAGCCTCAATATTGTCTGGGAAAACAAATCTAAGTTGAGGAAGATAAATCTAACTTGATTGGTGTTATAACCCATTCCTGGGTTATTCCCCAAATTCATCTTCTTTTATTCCAAAATAAAAAAAATAAAATAAGGACTGATATTTTGACAAAAACAAGCTGGAAGGATTTCATATGTAGAAAAAATCAAACAACAATTTTGAATGGAATCGATAGTCAATTGTACATCATTTTACCAAAAAGTGAAGAGACAACGCAAATTTAAGGTTAAATTACATGATTATTGGACAAATCTGCATAAAAATTAAGTCCAAGTACATAATTAGATTTTTAATAAGCCAATTTGACTTAATCATGTGCCAAATTAAAGTTTAATTATGTTTAATAAATAATTTAGGTACAATTGAAGGATTTAATTAGGTGCAAGGACTTAATTATATTTTAAATGGGTCAAATTAATTTTATTAGGAGCTCAATTGGTGAAAAATTAAGTTTGAGAGTCTAATTTGGGTTTAATTAAGAAGATTGGAATTTTAGGAGACCAAATTTATTTTTTACAAAGTCAATTGGTTTAAATTAGGGGTAAAATTGCAAGAAAATCAAAGTTTTGGAGTCAATTAAGAGCTAAATTGAAGAAATTTGCAGCCAAGGATCATTTTGGAAAAGACGCTGAACTCCAGGGATCCAATTGACTGAAATCAGGGGTGAAATTGAAGAGATTTGAAAGTTTAATGGCCAATTAGAGGGTAAATTGAAAAAATTCAAAACTAAGGACCAAAATGAAAAAGACACTAAAATTCAGGACTTAAATTGAAGTTTATCAAGGGCAAAATTGAACAAAATTGAAAGTTTGAAGTTAATCAGTGATGTAATTGAGAAAATAATAAATCGAAGGACTAAAATGAACTTTACCAGAACGACGCCGTTTTGGGGTTGACTATTCATCTTCTTCTTCAGCTTTTCACCGAAAAACTACTCGAGTGGCCTCTTTTTCAAGGCGTTCAATGTTTCATCTCTCCATCAAATTGAACAAAACTTATATGTAAATGATGACCTGACATCTGACTACACCCTAGTGTGGTTCGTTCTAGCCGATTGACACCATGGTGGCTGTGACACCACCCCAAAATGACCAACCCGACTAACCCTTTACTATAATAAATCTGACAGCCTATGATATCCATTTTGAACCGACGATTGGGATTCTTCCAGGTCGAATTAAGGGCCAAGATTTGGCACCATATGAGACAAAGTGTCCCTCTTCTACTCCCTATAAATAAAGATGGATTTCATGGCATGAGAGAGGAGAAATTAGAAGCCAAAGTTTGAAAAAAAATCAACCCTTTCCCTTGTTTTCATTTTTTCTTCCCCCCACCACCTCTTCTTCTACCTCGCCTTCGCTGCTAGCACTGCCACCAACCACGCTCCAGTCTCCCCTGCAACACCAGGAACGACTCTAGCAATCGTTTGCCTCCAAGCAGCGTCTCCTCTTCCTCCTGTTTCCCCCTCCCCGATCTGGTCATTGCATGATTTTTCATGCAATGGCCAAATAATTGCATGGTTACTGGGTCGGGTCAGCAATCATGCAGGCCTAGGCTGGGTCCAGCCCGACCCAAAAAAAGGACGCTGGACCCAGCCTAGAAGGCTGACTGGGCTGGGTCCAGCCCGACCAAAATAAAAAGGGTCAGGTCTGTTGGGCCATCAGTCGGCCCAACCAGACTCGACTAGGTTCAGCCCAGCTCATATAATAATAATAATAATAATAATAATAATAATATATTATGAAAAGAAAATTTCAAATTTTATTTAAAAGTCCTTAAAAAAAGTTGTGGTTTTCTTGCATGTTTTTCTATCAATTTTGTATAATATCGAGTTGTTTATTTACACTGTAAGATACAAATTCGGTATGAAAATACCTAGTTTTCTCCGAAATGTTTCTAAAATGTTTTTCAAAAAAATTCAAAAAAATCTCAAAAAATTTGAAATTAGTTTCCTCTTTCAAAAAACAAAAAAACAAAAACAAAAAAAAGATTTTGTTTTCATGCATACGGTCAAATCCTAAAAGTTTTACAAAACATATTTTCATAAAAAACAAAAATCACATATTTCTCATGTTTTGAAATATAAAATGGATATCATAACCAATTTATGATTATCCAGTAGAGTTTAACCAAAATATCAAAAAACCCTTCACAAATCATTCTGTTCATTTTATATTAAGGTTTAGATGTAGACTTTAATATTTGAAGGTGTAAAACTTCATAGTAGAGTATACCATCAGCTATTAAAGATACAAAGAAATAATTGCGATGCTAAAATTTAGCTCTTATAATGGTTAGGATTCAACCCAATAAGGTAGAGACATCTTCATGAAGAGAGATCTGCCTTGGACCTTAGAAAAAAACTAATGAATAGAAACTTGACCTAAAAAAACAATCAAACAATAATGCAACTTACTTTAGGTAGGGTGCACTAAGGGTGATGCGTCTTCCCCTTACACAATTTGTCCCTTACCCGGACTCTCGCTGACCGTTAAGTTTCCTAGTAACCTTAAAACTAGATGGCAACTCCTAAATCTAAATCATAATTTTATGATTAAATCCAAAACCTTTTTCCTTCCAACATTTAGGTTGATGGATTGGTTTGCAAGTGTTTCAAGGGTGTTAATGAGGTTTATTTTGGGTTGAAATGGCTTAAAACTTAAGTTTTTAGGGCAAAAAAACATTACCCTGTTTTTTTGGCAACCATAATGGTGGCCGGAATGTAGGCTCGTAGATGACACGATGCTTGCTTTGACAGGCAACATGGCATTTACGCATTTTTTTAAAAATTTCAGTCACCCCTTAAAAAAAGTAATACCAAGCCCACATACGTGCCAGGGCTTAATGGCCCATCCACACGCCTAAGCTTTTCGTTGTAATGGCCTAGGCATGCTGGGCCATAGGCTCCTGTGATTAGGTTTTTTTTTGCCCCTTTTCTTATATATATATATATATATATATATATATAATTAAATATAAATTTAAGAGAAAAAAATTATTGAACTTGGTCGAGTCTATGACCCGAATCATAAGTTTGATGAGTTAAAACAACAACTCTTAAGATATTGTTTTTCTTTTAATTTTGCTTTTTCATGTTTGATACCTTTTTTTAATATCTTCTTTTTTAAAATAATTTTTAAATTTATGTTTAAATTAATATATCTTTGAATTGTTTTTTTCTTATTTAACTTTTTTTGGATAGAGATTTGTTTTTAATTATTTTGTGTATATTTAGTTTTTGAAAAGATTATTCTGATTCATTTATATTTTTTTTAATCTTTAGTATAGATGGACTTTATTTTGAAAAATAAAAATATTTATTTTTAGATAATAATTGTAATATGTGCAGCCTTACATAATATTTTTTTCTTTTATTTTATTCAATCAATTTAATATGTATGTCTATTTATATTATCATTTGATTTAATGAAAAAAATTATTTTAATAAACAAACTCAACAAATACAACCAAGTAAATATCTTATCTTGCGTGATTAAATATCTTGATCTACACCTGTTTCTCGATTTTTAGTTATAGTTAATGATTTTTTCTTCATTTATTAACACACATAGTTCTTGATTTATTTGATTACATGTATGCATAATTTTTTTTATTTGTACTTAGAATTTTTTATCTATAAAAAGACATCAGAAAAGCCTGCATATACAATTGTTTTTTATAAAAGAAAAAAATATTTGACCTTTGACCGAGTGTGGTTCAAATAGCAAATGAAAAATCTAAAATACGAAGCTCTAGCTTGACTTGTTTACATTTTTTTTGGCTTAGATTTTTCTCGAACTCAACTTGTTTAAGTTGGTTAATGATCTTTTAAAGGAGCTAGGCTTAAACTTTGACATACAATGCCATCATCATAAAAAGTTTTAGAAAGATAATATGTTTCATGGATTTTAAAATAAAATATATTTATATTTTTAACTCCTTCATATAAAACAAATATAGATTTCTTACTAAATATTATTTTCATAAAATGTTTTTTGATTACATATTAAATTTGTTTATTTTATGAAATCTTATTAAGCTGGTTTATGCTTTCAAATTTTCACAAGCTTATAAAAGATCCTATTGGCAAGCTTTTAGATAAGTTTACTTAAGTCTAATTGACGAGCCTAATTAAGCCAACTTATAAGCCTTAGGATAGCGCATGTGGGGCTGTTCGGTTGTCAGGAAAGAACCCTATGTAAGTCCTTTGACCTTTTATAATGCTGACATTGTGGTGACGAGAGAATATTTTCTTGACATAACATTTTTCAATTTCAAGACTGAAAGCATTGATGTGTTGTGATTAGGGAAGGGTTTACTCTATAGATGCTTCCCTTTTTGATTCACTTTTATTGCCGAGAAAGGAGCACAATTGGACACAAAATTGGAATTGCCATGCCCTTAAAAACAATTGCCTCAATCCACCATTCCCTAGGTGGTATAATTCAGATCAGAGATGTCAATATCATGATGGAGTCTTGGGCCATTTGATTGAAAATTGCAAAAAAGATGGTATCTGCCATGTAGTCACTCAACCGTCATCACCTTAACTAGTAGCTTGCAAAATGCTGATAAAGCATAGGTGAATGAGTATTGCATTATGCTTCAATATGTTTTTCATGTGTATGGGGATTGCATCATATACTTTCAATGAATTGTGCTTTGTTATTTGTCTTATGATTGTCTTGAAATAAAAAAACGTCTTTCAAAAGGCATTTTAACAAAATAAAAAAAATATTTTGATCAAACTATGAAATTTAGAGTAATCAATCTGGAAAGATTAAAAGTGTTTTGATTGCACAAATGACTTGATATTTATTAAAATAACATAACAAATAATATAGGGTGACCAAATTCTTTTGAGATCACATACGAAATTAAACCACATATCATCCAGCTAAACTTTAACAATATATATAATGACATGGAGTGGGTTTAATAGTTATTATTTTATTTTATTTTATTTTAGTGTATATAGTTTTAGTTTTTCTATTTAAATATCTACAAGGATTTATTTATTGAGTGCCTCTAATTTTCAAAGTTAAGAAATGTCCATAGTGTAAGTATATTCAATTAAACAACAATTTAATTTTTCAAAGTTAAGAAATGTCCGTTTCACGTCATATTTGGCCAAGTTAAATAATATTTATAAAAAATCATTTAAAAAAAATTTAATTATTCAAATTAAAAAAATAAGAGCAAAAGGAAATTTGTACAAAAAAAAAAAAAAAATTCGTATGAACCATAAGTAATAAATTAAAAAAAATAAATGAGAAAACATGTAGGGTTGCTATATATATGATTTATACTTTTTTTGCTCTTTTTGACACATAAGATTGAGGATTTATTGAGAAATCAGTACATATATAAAATTAAATTGTAAGAGTAATCCAGCGATCTTGTATAGAAAATTAAAATAATAAAACTTTATTCATCTGTTTAAACAAAATTACAAGATGGGACTCCTCCATCTAAAAACGAGCCTATGAATGAAGAAACCAAAAGAAGTTCAGATGGAAGTCCTCATCTTCAACATCCAGATGCGCTCATTATCCCAGAAATTATGGGCTTAACGTTAGAGCATTGGGATTTTGCAGGGCCTCCTGGTCCTCTATATGCAAGGTTAATGTTAGCAAGCTTCACCTTCTGACATGGGAAGCCACTACTGCAAGCAATCCGAACAACAACCGGAGTTGCAGAAGTTCCCCTTATGCTCTTAAAACTAACATCACTGATCTTCACTTTTGATGGAGCCTGCAAAAGAAAAAAACAAAGAACATTAAGACCCCAAAAGACTTTTAGTAATCTCCCTTGCTGGAAGGAACATAAAAAATTTAATATGCATGTGTATGCAATCTTCAGAATTGCATTATTGATCTAGCATGATGTAAAAAAGATTTTGATAAATGGTGGAGTGTTTGAGCCACGAATTGGGTAAAATATTGTCACAGTAATTTAATATTGTGAAAATATCCTTATGGTAACAGAAAAAGCAATACCTTTAGAGTGCATTGGTTCCATGGGCAATACCCTTGATCTATGATGACAGGGTTTTGGACATTGTTCATGACGATATCCTCAAAATGCATGTTAGATGCGACACCACCGTATAAAGCTGGCCAAGATTTTATTCTAACGCCATTTGTAGTATCTGAGATGGTGCAATTCTTGACAAATATTCCAGAAACAGGTTTCTCATTGGGGTATTTCCCTAAACTTCCAACACTGATGCCATGGCCAGGTCCACATGTTACTCCTGTGATATGTAATTCTTCGGTGCCATCTCCCACGGAGATACAATCATCGCCTGTGCTAATTTTTGAATCGATAATGTAGATCCCAGTAGATCGGCCGATGTGGATTCCATCGGTGTTTACACTCTCACCAGGTGCTCTCACGGTAAAATGCTGGAAGGTGAGGTTTTTGCACCCCAAGACGTTAACATGAAAGTTCTTGCTATCTAGAGTAGTTATATCTCGGACTAATGCATTGGTGATGAAATCGAACCTTAAATTCTGATACATATTTGAAGCCAACAAAAAGCAAATGATTAAAGAAACTTTGTTAGTGCCATAACATATAATTAAAAAACTCTCACTAAATTTGTGACCCAAGAGAAGGAAATTAGGCTTCATAATGGTGAGTAGATTACCATTGGGAGGCCTTTACAATTTTTATCTTTGTGACATGTACTTTTGCTCCACGCAACCTTTCCCTGCCCATCAAAAGTGCCCCTTCCCGACAATGTAAATTGATCTACGTATCTGAAATTAACCCAATGACCTCCTGAGAGCTTATTTGGGTCAACCGGTGCCTTCAATATGCCATCAACTTGGAGCTTGATCGCAGCCTTGCAAGGACCTGCTAGAGTTACTTTCCGTAACCAGTATGTTCCACTTGGAATAAGAACTTTACTGGGCTTTGTTGAAGCACAAGCAGATTTCCAAGCATTGGTTAAAGCCTAAAAAGGGAAAGAAAAGGGCAATATTTAGAGAGAGGATCAACAGGTCTCAAATTCGGGTGTTACGCTGAAAATCTAAGGAAACATAAATAAGTTTTGACTCGAATATTATATATTCTGCTATTTAAAAATCATATGCATGCATGCGAGAAAATATTTAAGATACCTCCGTGATATCTTTACCGGCACCATATTTAGTCACATCGAAGACACCATTTGACTGGGCTTGAGTAGTTGATGCTAACAATAAGAATAGTGAGAATGATATTATTGCCGATGAGACAACTTCCAAGCCCATCTTTTTGTTAGCTATGTTGCTTTCTTTCTTCACTGCTCTAGGAAAACGGACACATTTCTTAACCTTCCATGTTGATCCTTTATAGGGCAAGGGAGGACTTCAACACCACTCGTAAATTTATCAAGCAGTTGATGAATCTTGTCCATGCTTGTGCAAGGATGTAGCTTTGCCATTCAATTTCTTTACTATTATTAGCTTCTCTTGCAGTACAACATATCAAAATATTATAAGAAAAATCTATCTATCTATCTATATATATAACCCTAAAGGAAGAGATACTATCCGACTAGATACTATCTGACTGAAGGAGGCAGTAGAGGTGGTGGTAGTGGCAGTGGACAAGACTGTCTTGGGCTGTCGCGAACGGAGAACTAACATGCAAATAATCATTGGGCTGCCATTACCAACATGTAGTATAATATGAGATATGTCAAGACCCTTACCGTCCCCGACATGCAAATAATCATTACCAAGATAGGGTATAGAATCGGTCAGAGTTGCAAGATTAGGTGTGACATGTTGATTCGCACCGGTGTCGGGGAACCATGTCACAATAGAAACATTCCCAACAGCATGGTGAGCAGAGGGCCAGTGGGTACTGCTGCGAAACTGGGAACAATTGGGAACTGTGTGACCGAAATTGGAGCATAATTGGTAGCGGACATGCTGCTGTCCAGACCACTGACTAACCCCTGACTTGCGCTTGGTCTGTTGCCAATTGCTTGGCTGCCAGTCTGTAGCAGATTGGCCCCTGTTCTGGTGAGTGTGGCGGTTGCTGTTGGGACGCCAATTACCTCGAGAGCGACCCCTGTTGCGGCTGAAGTTTGAGCTGTGATGAGACATAGCAAGATGAGTAGAGGTCTGTAGTGTTGGCAGCAGTGTTGGCTGCTGCGGCAGAGAAGAAGACAACAGAGAGGGAGTGACATCCATGGAATGAAAGGAGTTCTTGTTTAGAAATTCATGGGTAAGAAGGTGGCTGTGAAGATCAACATATGATAACGGTTCTGCCTTGGTTACGAGACTCGTTACCAAGTCTTTGAACTCACCACGAAGGCCACGAAACACATAGAGATTGAAGTCTTCAAGAGACATGGGGCGACCAGCAGCATCCAATTCGTTCAATAACGATTTGGCTTGCTGCATGTATATACTAACCGATGAGTCTTCTTGCCGAAGGTCTTGAAAGGAGCCATGGAGTTGCATGATGCGATAATTAGACGGAGATGCAAGCGCTTTCTCAAGAGTGCGCCAAACACAATGCGAGGTAGAACAATCTACCACGAGATGCAACACATCCACGGAGAGAGAGGAGAGTAATGCACTCAAAATAAGTTGATCCTGTTGCTTCCAACAAAGAAAAGAAGGGTTGATTGTAGAGGAAGAACCAGCAGAACTGTCAGAAAGATGAGATGGAGGACACGACACTGAGCCGTTAACGAAGTGAAAAACACCTTGACCAAGGAGATATGGCTTCATCTGCATTCGCCAATAGAGATAATTTGTGATCGTAAGTTTCAACGAAACAACTTGGTGAGTGTTTGATAAAGGAACGATAGCTGGAGTGTGTGTTCCCATAAGGAGCAAAGGAACGACATAAACTTGTGAGGAGGAATCATAGACATGCTCTGCAAGTGGAGGTTGCTGTTGTGGAGGAAAGACACCACCAGCAACAACTTGTAGATGGCTGGCCGGCTGTGCTGCACCACTGGTGGTGAGGGAGAAGTCGGCGGCAGCAGTAGAATCCATTTAGGAAAAGCAGAGAGAAGTCCAGCTGCAAAGGAGAAGAAGGAGAAAAGAGTTCTGACGGCAGAAAGCTCTGATACCAAGTTGAGAATAATTAGGAGGCTTAACCTATTGGTTAGCTAACCCTTTCTATATATATATGTGTAGGGCAATATACAATAGTAATGGTGAGGTTACCACACAAGAATATGACTACAATATTCCTATATACAATATTTTCTATATATGTACATTCTATAATAATGCTCAATTTGTAATTCGTTGAACCATGTCAAGGTATTAAGCCACAAGCAAGGAGAAAAAAAGAAATATATAGAAATGTATGATATTTAATGACATTCAAATGGTTGAAAAAAAAATACAAGAACATTGATTAGAGTATTAAAGACATAACCAGTGTACGTTTTGTATAATAATTTTTTATTGATTTTTTTATGAAGGATAATTTTAGGTTTCTTTACATAAAAAATTATTTATTTTTTTTTGTAAAATTTCAAATGAAGGAGAATATATATTAATATCAAGCTAACAAGCACATAGATAGATTTTTTAAAGATAAAATTCTTATCACTCTTTAAAGCCTTGACGATAACATGCTTTGTTTTTACTATTGGATGCAAATTCTCATAATCAATTTTTTTTATGTAATAAGATTGAAAATTATGGAAGGATTTTTAATTTGAGAAAAGAAATATATGATTTGTTTTTTACCCTTGTATAAAAATATCTTATTATGTCAAATGAAAAGGTATATAAGATTAGATTACTATGTCAAGGTTATTAGTGTCATACTAGATTTGTAGCCGGCGCTAAGATATAGGCTGAACTTAAAAAAATTTAAAGTAAAAAAATGTCTTAGGCATCGTAAGTGTGTTTTAATGAAGTAAAAAAAAATTTGTGACTCTGATCATAGATATATCTTGATCAAATAATGTGGTATTATTTAATAAGATGATTAAAAAAAAGACAGATAATAAATCGATCGAATTAAATAAAATAAAAAAGAGATCATAATAATATGCACACAAAACGAAACTTGCTAAAAAAAGACATTATAATTCTTAGTCAACTCAACGTAAAAGGATGAAATTGAAAAAAAAAGCTAGAGTTAACCCGAGTTAGCATGTCAAACATGCAACCATGATCATGAGGCTGGGATAAACTAGTAAAATGCCAATCAAAAGAATATTATAAAGCTTAATTTTCAACAAACCCCATGTAGAAGGGTAAAAAAAACCAATTAACAAAAAAAAAAAACAAAACATGCAGACCCGTTTAAGCTCATTAAACCCCGCTACCTGGATCATGGAAATGAAAGGCAAAGTGGAGAACATTATGAAGCTCAATTACAATATCAACCTGATCTTGAAAAATAAAACTAAAAAATAATTAAATTTAAAAAAAAATCTCAAGATTGAGATGTGAATATCATATGATGGAGTCCTCGGCTATTTGATTGAAAATTGCAAGAATGGTGGTATCAACCACGTAGTCACTCGACCATCATCACCTTGACCAGCAGCTTGCAAAATGCTGATAAGGTATAGATGAATAAGCATTGCATTTTGCTTCAATATGTTTTTCATGTGTATGGGGACTGCATCACATACTTTCAATGAATTGTGCTTTGTTATTTGTCTTATGATTGTCTTGAAATAAAGAGACGAGTCATTCAAAAGGTATATTGGCAAAATAAAAGAAAATATTTTGATCAAACTCTAACATGTGATATTTAGATTAATCAATCATGAAAAATTAAAATTATTTTGATTGCAGAATGACTCGATGTTCGTTAAATAATATAGAATTACCAAATAATTTTAAGCCCACAGTTGAGAATAATAGAATGTGTTAGGTTGTGCCTTAACCAACCTTCCTATTTATATATATGCGGCAGAACACGACAGTAACTGTAGGGATTACAACATTGGAATAATCCTATATTATTTTCCTATTATGATATATACAAGCTATACATTCTATAATATGCCCCCTCAAGCTGAGGGTGGGGGATCAACTCGAAGCTTGAACCGAAAAGCAGTAAAGGATGCAACTGGAAGCGGTTTAGTGAAGACATCGGCAAGTTGATCCCGAGAGGGTACAAAACGAATCTGAATCTCTTTCTTGGCAACGCGGTCACGGACAAAGTGATAATCCACTTCAACATGCTTAATACGAGCATGGAAGATAGGATTGACTGAGAGATAGGTAGCACCAAGATTATCACACCAAATGGTAGGAGCAGAAACTGAAGGAACTTGCAGATCTGTTAACAAGTATTGAAGCCAAATGACTTCAGCGGTACCATCAGCAAGAGCTTTATACTCAGCCTCAGTAGAGGAGCGAGCAACTATGCGTTGCTTGCCGGATTTCTAAGAAATCAGCGTCTGACAAAAAAAGACAAGATAGCCACCCGTAGACTTGCGATCATCAATACTACCAGCCCAATCTGCATCTGTAAAGCCATGTAGAGCAAAAGAGGAGCCTCGAGTGATATGAAAACCATAAGATGCCGTACCTTTAAGATAACGTAGAATACGCTTAACAGCGGCCCAATGAGAATCTGTAGGAGCATGCATAAACTGACAGACTTTGTTAACAGCAAAGCATATATCCGGACGGGTGAAGGTAAGATATTGGAGAGCACCCACGATTTGACGAAATCATGTAGGATCAGAGAATGAGTGATCCGGTAATAGAGTGACTTTCGAAGGGGAGACTGGAGTATCAACGGGTTTGCAGGAAGTCATACCAGCGTGGGTGAGGATGTCAAGAATATTTTTATGTTGACGCAGCATTAAACCCATACCGGTAGACTGAACTTCAATACCCGGAAAGTAGTGAACAACACCTAAGTCACGAAGCTTGAACTCAGAGCTAAGTAACTGTATTAGATGATGAAGCATAGCAGAGTTGTTACCCGTAAGCAGAATATCATCAACATACACCAGGAGATAAAATATATTAGTACCATCAGATAAAATAAACAGGGAGGTGTCAACCTTGGAAGCGCGAAAGCCGATGGAGAGCAAAAAATCACTTATATGAGTGTACCATGCTCTCGGTGCCTGTTTCAAACCATACAATGGTTTGTGCAATCTGCACACATGAGATGGAAGGGAAGAGTCAACAAAACCTGGAGGCTGTTTCATGTAGACTTCTTCAGTAAGAACACCATTGAGGAAGGCATTATGAATATCAAGCTGATGAATCTTCCAACTGCGCGAAACCGCGATAGAGAAAACCAATCAGACAGTGGCCTGCTTAATAACTGGACTGAAGGTTTCAGAATAATCAATACCTTCCTGCTGGGTAAAACCTCTAGCAACAAGGCGCGCTTTATAGCGCTCAATACTACCATCAACACGATGTTTGATCCGATATACCCATCTACTGCCAACAACGTTCATAGAAGAATGAAATGGAACCAAAGACCAAGTGCGATTTGAGCGCAAAGCAGCGATCTCATCACACATAGCATCATGCCAAACTGCATACCGGTCAGCATCAGAGAATGCAAAAGGCTCAGAAGAGGGAGAATATAGTACCCGTGTAGAGGCAGAGGTGGCGGCAGCGGAAGCAGCCAGATTTGCTGTCTTCGGCTGCCGCGGTCTGAGAGTCATAGGATGGCTGCTGCGTGCTGGTGGAGACGCAGGGGAAGATGGCGGCAGTGAGGAGACCTGTGGCAGCTGATAAGAAGATAAATCAACCATAAGTTGCAGACCTGCGGGAGAGGATGATGAAGAAGCAACCTCCGGTGCAGGACTGTCAGCAGAGGAGGGGCTGTAGCCAGAGACCGAATCTGTATGAATGCTGGCCAGGGTAGGCGAAGCAGAGGAGGGACTAGAGAGCATCCCAAGATCATGAGGAGAGGAGACCAATTGTCGAACTGAACCTGCATCATAAGGGTTAGGTAAACAAGCATGTAATGATGTCTAAGGGATGGTTGGGGGCTGTGGTCGGGTGGCTGTTTGGAGTGGCAGAGCTGAGTGCTGTGGGCTGTTTGGGTGGCTGGTGGAAGTGGGTGGTGGTGGGTGGTTTAACAAGTTTGGGAGGGTGACAGTAGCGGGTGGGATGGGGGTTGGGGTGGAAACCTTTGCAATCTGTTCAGAATTATCAAATGGAAACACATGTTCATGGAAACGGACATGACGAGAAATATAAATACGATGAGATGCAATGTCAAAACATCGATAACCAAGATGGGAGGAACTATATCCAAAGAACACACATGGAGAGGAACGAAAATCCAATTTATGATTATTATATGGACGTAGAAAAGAAAAACAGAGACACCCAAAAGTACACAGAAAATGATAATCAGGAGACCGGTGAAATAAACAATCAAACGAAGAGCGATGGGCAAGAACAGGAGTAGGCATGTGATTTATAAGATAAATAGAGGTTTCAAAAGCATAATTCCAAACTCGAAAAGGTGCTTTACATTGCCCTAAAAGAGTAATACCTGTTTCCACAATATGTTTATGACGACGCTCGACTGTGCCATTTTGTTCATGTGTGTGAGGACAAATCAGACGATGATGAATACCAACAGTCTGAAAAAATGTGGATAATTTGCGGTATTCACTGCTCCAATCAGTTTGAACAGATTTATTTTTAATGAAAACTGACGTTCAACGAGAGTCTGAAATTGATGAAAAATAGAGTAAACATCAGACTTGGCAACGAGAGGATAATACCATACATATTTAGTATAAGCATCAACAAAGATAACAAAATAACGATAGCCATCTGAAGAAAAAAGAGGAGCAGGGCCCCATACATCACTAAAAATTTATTCAAGCGGAGCAGGAGTTTTGTGACCCGTAGGTCCTAAAGACAAACGTGATGATTTTCCTAAAGGACAACTTTGACATTGAAAATTAAGACGTTTGCTGTTACAAATGATCTTATTTTTCGAGATTAACAATTGAAAAATACGTGTAGTAGGATGACCTAGTCGACGATGCCATAAATCGGTAGAGGCAGAAGTGCAGGGAGAACAATAGGCTTGAGAAACTGACGTGACGGAAGACTTGGTCAGGGCATAAAGACCATCTTTACTCTGACCTGAGAGAAGGACTTCATGGGTGTTGAGATCCTTGACATAAAACACACGAGGGTGAAATTCAAAATAAACATTATTATCAAGACAAAATTTCTGAACAGAGAGCAGAGGTTTCGTGATTGCAGGAACATGAAGAACATTAGATAAGGTGAAAGAGCGATGTGGTGTATATATTTTTGTATGACCGAGATGAGATATAGGGAGGCCCTTACCATCACCAACATGCAAGTTATCATTACCAAGATACGGTTCTGAAGCAGTCAAGGTGGCAAGATCAGGTGTGACGTGTTGATTGGCACCGGTATCCGGAAACCAATCAACAGAACCGGTTGAGGAGAGATTGCGCTGCACCAGATTGGCAGTAGACTGTTTTCCATAACCTTGCTACTGGAATTGAGGACAGTGGGGAGCTGTATGGCCGAAATTTTGACACAGTTGGCAGCGGGGATTCTGCCCCCTATTGCGCTGCCAAGAGCCCTGCCGACTGTCACCGAAGAAGGAGTTCTGGAAGCTGCGGTGAACAGGTCTGGGGCCAGCTGCAAACCGGTTGCCTCTGCTGCTAGACTGGTTGGGACGCCAGCCACCGTTGAAGCGGCCCCTGCTGCGGCCAGAATAGCCAAAGGTCTGGCGCTGCGCAACAAGAGCAGATGATGGAGTGCTGGGTGTGGGCAGCAGAGGAGCATGTATGGCAGCCGAAGATTTGTGAAGAAATTCATGCGTAAGGAGATGACTGTGAAGATCTGCATATGATAAAGGTTCGGCCTTGGTAATAAGACTTGTAACTAGGTCTTTAAACTCTCCCCGAAGACCACGAAACACATATAAATTGAAATCTTCAAGCGAAACTGGCCGACCAGCAGCGGCCAATTCATCAAATAAGGCCTTAGCTTTTTGCATAAATTGAGTTACTGATTCATCACCCTGTCGAAGATCCTAAAGAGAGCCGTGAAGTTGCATAATACGAGAGTTGGAGGTGGAAGCGAGAGCTCGCTCAAGAGTGTGCCAAGCTGAAAAAGAGCTTTGACAACCAACAACAAGATGCAAAACTTCCATAGATAGGGAGGAAAGAAGAGCACTCAGAATAAGTTGGTCCTATTGTTTCCTGTGAAGAAAGAGCGGATTTACCTGAAGAGAGAAACCATCTCCGACAAGAACATGTGAAGATGGACATGTGTTGGAGCCATCAATAAATCCAAAAACTCCTTGACCTAAGAGATACGGCAGCATCTCCATACGCCAATATAAATAATTGGTGTTTGTTAACTTTAGGGAGATGACTTGATGAGTGTGAGAGAAGGAGATAATGCTTGCGGCAGCAGAGACAACAGCTGCATCAGACATGGGTTGCAAGAGGAGACGTTCACCAGCCATGGCAGAGGAGAAACCAGGCTGTGAGGAAGCAGAGGAGAGCAGAGGAGGCGCTGCAGGGGAAGAAGGCTGCACTGCCGGAGAAGAAGGCTGAACTGCTGGTGCTGCAGAGGAAGAAGATGTATGTGGCGGCTGTTCCATTGAAGAAGAGAGGCTGTGCTGCAGGGGAAGGTGTATGTTGGCTGTGGTAGGAATGTTCCGGCTGTGAGAAAAGTAGGTTAATTATTTTTAGGGTTTTGCAGCTCTGATACTAAGTTGAGAATAATAGAATGTGTTGGGTTGTGCCTTAGCAAACCTTCCTATTTATATATATGCGGCAGAACACGACAGTAACTGTAGGGATTACAACATTGGAATAATCCTATATTATTTTCCTATTCTGATATATACAAGCTATACATTCTATAATACCCACATACAAAATTAAACCACACATCATAGAACTAAGCTTTAGCGGTATGTATAATGACATGGAGTGAGTTTAATAGTTATTTTTCTTAATTTTATTTTAGTGTATATAGTTTTAGTTTTTGTATTTAAATATCTACAAGGATTTATTAATTGAGTGCCTCTAATTTTCAAAGTTAAGAAATGTCCATAGTGTAAGTATATTCAATTATACAACAATTTGATTTTTCAAAGTTAAGAAATGTCCATTTCACGGTCAAATTTGGCCAAGTTAAATAATATTTATAAAAAATCATTTAAAAAAATTTAATTATTCAAATTAAAAAAATAAGAGCAAAAGGAAATTTGTACAAAAAAAAAAAAAAAACGTATGAACCATAAGTAATAAATTAAAAAAAATAAAGGAAAAAACATGTAGGGTTGCTATATGATTTATACTTTTTTTGCACTTTTTGACACATAAGATTGAAGATTTATTGAGAAATCAGTACATATATAAAATTAAATTGTAAGAGTAATCCAGCGATCTTGTATAGAAAATTAAAATAATAAAACTTTATTCATCTGCTTAAACAAAATTACAAGATGGGACTCCTCCATCTAAAAACGAGCCTATGAATGAAGAAACCAAAAGAAGTTCAGATGGAAGTCCTCATCTTCAACATCCAGATGCGCTCATTATCCCAGAAATTATGGGCTTAACGTTAGAGCATTGGGATTTTGCAGGGCCTCCTGGTCCTCTGTATGCAAGGTTAATGTTAGCAAGCTTCACCTTCTGACATGGGAAGCCACTACTGCAAGCAATCCGAACAACAACCGGAGTTGCAGAAGTTCCCCTTATGCTCTTAAAACTAACATCACTGATCTTCACTTTTGATGGAGCCTGCAAAAGAAAAAAAAAAAGAAGATTAAGACCCCAAAAGACTTTTAGTAATCTCCCTGGCTGGAAGGAACATAAAAAAATTAATATGCATGTGTATGCAATCTTCAGAATTGCATTATTGATCTAGCATGATGTAAAAAAGACTTTGATAAATGGTGGAGTGTTTGAGCCACGAATTGGGTAAAATATTGTCACAGTAATTTAATATTGTGAAAATATCCTTATGGTAACAGAAAAAGCAATACCTTTAGAGTGCATTGGTTCCATGGGCAATACCCTTGATCTATGATGACAGGGTTTTGGACATTGTTCATGACGATATCCTCAAAATGCATGTTAGATGCGACACCACCGTATAAAGCTGGCCAAGATTTTATTCTAACGCCATTTGTAGTATCTGAGATGGTGCAATTCTTGACAAATATTCCAGAAACAGGTTTCTCATTGGGGTATTTCCCTAAACTTCCAACACTGATGCCATGGCCAGGTCCACATGTTACTCCTGTGATATGTAATTCTTCGGTGCCATCTCCCACGGAGATACAATCATCGCCTGTGCTAATTTTTGAATCGATAATGTAGATCCCAGTAGATCGGCCGATGTGGATTCCATCGGTGTTTACACTCTCACCAGGTGCTCTCACGGTAAAATGCTGGAAGGTGAGGTTTTTGCACCCCAAGACGTTAACATGAAAGTTCTTGCTATCTAGAGTAGTTATATCTCGGACTAATGCATTGGTGATGAAATCGAACCTTAAATTCTGATACATATTTGAAGCCAACAAAAAGCAAATGATTAAAGAAACTTTGTTAGTGCCATAACATATAATTAAAAAACTCTCACTAAATTTGTGACCCAAGAGAAGGAAATTAGGCTTCATAATGGTGAGTAGATTACCATTGGGAGGCCTTTACAATTTTTATCTTTGTGACATGTACTTTTGCTCCACGCAACCTTTCCCTGCCCATCAAAAGTGCCCCTTCCCGACAATGTAAATTGATCTACGTATCTGAAATTAACCCAATGACCTCCTGAGAGCTTATTTGGGTCAACCGGTGCCTTCAATATGCCATCAACTTGGAGCTTGATCGCAGCCTTGCAAGGACCTGCTAGAGTTACTTTCCGTAACCAGTATGTTCCACTTGGAATAAGAACTTTACTGGGCTTTGTTGAAGCACAAGCAGATTTCCAAGCATTGGTTAAAGCCTAAAAAGGGAAAGAAAAGGGCATTATTTAGAGAGGATCAACAGGTCTCAAATTCGGGTGTTACGCTGAAAATCTAAGGAAACATAAATAAGTTTTGACTCGAATATTATATATTCTGCTATTTAAAAATCATATGCATGCATGCGAGAAAATATTTAAGATACCTCCGTGATATCTTTACCGGCACCATATTTAGTCACATCGAAGACACCATTTGACTGGGCTTGAGTAGTTGATGCTAACAATAAGAATAGTGAGAATGATATTATTGCCGAGGAGACAACTTCCAAGCCCATCTTTTTGTTAGCTATGTTGCTTTCTTTCTTCACTGCTCTAGGAAAACGGACACATTTCTTAACCTTCCATGTTGATCCTTAATTTATAGGGCAAGGGAGGACTTCAACACCACTCGTAAATTTATCAAGCAGTTGATGAATCTTGTCCATGCTTGTGCAAGGATGTAGCTTTGCCATTCAATTTCTTTACTATTATTAGCTTCTCTTGCAATACAGCATATCAAAATATTATAAGAAAAATATATATATATAACCCTATCCATAGAAGCCTCAATTTCATGGAAAGATTTGTTTAATTGAATAAAAATTCCTCTAGTTTTGAAGATTTTGTTATTGAAGATGCTAATTCCATTTTATTTTATTTTTTCCCTTGATATAGTATATAACAAAACTTTAAATAACATCAAACTTTCTAAATGATCTCTAATCTATGAAAAAAAACTAGAATCAACTCAACGGGACAGGGGAAGACGTAATGGGTGGAGGAATATGTGCTCCTCCTCAACTTAGTGTTGTGGTCAGAATTTCAGAGGTAACAACAGCGGTTTCTAGCAGTAACAACGTGGGCATTGACAGCAGGATCGACTAGATTGGCAGCGGAGTAGAACATGTAATGCTGGTCAGTTGCAGCGACATATTAAGTGGCAGCTTTGTAATATATTTGGGCACTGCGCACAACAATGCTCCCAACTTGTGCACCTTGGTAACCACACCTCGGCTAACCTCTCTTTTAGTGACGCTTGCACAACAAATTCTATCACTTGGTTTCCTGACACCGACGCAAATCAGCACGTTACTCCAGATATTACCGGTATGACACATGCAAAACCTTATCTCGATAATGATCAATTGCATGTTGGTGATGGTAAGGGACTTGTCATATCTAATACAACCCATAATATCTTACATACCCCTAAACGGGTTTTTATGTTGTCTAATGTCTTGCATGTTCCAAAAATTAAAAAAAAAAGACTCTTTTCTATTCAACAATTTTGCCATGAAAACTATGTCTTTTTTGAATTTCACTCTTCTGTTTTCTATGTTAAGGATGTTGTTACCCAATTTTTGACCCACCTATTTGATAAAATTTTTGAAAAATCCAAAACTAGCGAAAAACAACAAAAATCCAAAAAATACGTTTTCTTAAATATATTTGCATCGTTTTTAGCATTTTTAGCATCGTCTCAAAAGAATTTAAATTTTCAAAGATCTTTGGAACGCGTTCGACTTTTAACGCGTTATTTTTAAAATTATTGATTTTCCTCATTGAGTCGATATTGATATTGCTCGTTTTCAAAAAATAAAAAAAAAAGAAAAATCAAAATTTACAAAAAAAAAAAAGTTGAGGGACCAAGTTTGAGACCTAACAACATTTTTGCCTACAAATAGAAGTTTCAAACACACACAAAAGGGGGGGCAATTTTGCATAATTGAGGGGAATCACAAAAAAACCCTAAACACAAAAAAAACCCTAAAAACCATACCCCTTTCTTATCCCTAACCGAAGCCGCCGCTCAAGTCCCCTCTGCCAAAAGGAAACCGGCCGCCCTCTGGCCATATAACCTTTTACTATTCTCCAGCCCCTTCAGCTCCTCCCGCTGACCCGCAACACCAACATCTCCCCTCTATCATTGTTTTCTCCCATCATCTCCAGTAGCCCCATACACCGTCCCATTTCCCTCTCATCAACACAAAACCAGCGCCTCTCAAGCCTCCCCTCTCGCCAGCCAAAGATTTTCCTCCCTCTCAACCACTACATCTCTCTTAGCCTCCTAGCACACCACAGGCGCCTTCGCCTAAACTGGCCCCCCGAACCAACCGCCATCTCGCCAAGACCAAAAGGAGGGCAGAGCCGTCCCCCTCACTCTCTCCTCTTGCTGTCCATTTCAACGTTTTCTTCTCCATCGCCGACCGAATCAGGCCTCCCTTACACTCAGCCACCAAGAGCACCACCTTCCAGCCCGAAGCCAGCCCCGTCTGCTTCCACAGTGACCCACCACTGACAGATTTGCCCACCTTCTTCCTCTAGCAGCAAGCCCAACCGCCGCGGCAACCAACGGGAGTGAAGATCATCAACGTCGCCGTCGCCTCTACAACCGCCAGACCTGCCACCCGAAGCAGAGGAGAAGAAGATGAAACCCATAACAAACCGACTCGCCGTGAAGTAGATCCGAAGATAGGAGAAGGCTGTGAACCGATCTGGACCAAAAAGAAAGAAAAATTAAAATCAACTGCCTGTTGTGTTTTCGGTTGTTTTGCAGGTCACCGCTAGCGTAGGGAGACATAAAAGAGGGAGATGTTCCCGATCCACCGGTTTTGTCACCTTCATCAGCGGCGGCGCGTGAACCCATGCGCCGCCAGTAGTGGTGGCGCATGGAACAACGCGCCGCCACTGTTTCCGTGACCCAGAAGCCTTCTAGCACTGTTCCTATGGCTGCACTGTTCCTGATTCTATTTTGGGTTATTTTTGTAATTTTAAAATTGTTTAATGTATTTTTTGTTTAGTTTTGAATTTTTTATAATTTGTATTGTGCAAATGTGGATGTAAAAAAGGAAAAGAAAAAAAAGAAAAAAAATATAGTGAAAGTGAATGTGTTGTTTGTTTTTTTTATGAATGTTTTTTTTATAAAATTGCAAAGAATAAAGAAGAATTTAATATTTTGATTTGCTCACGGTCAAGAATTATGAACTTACACGTATGTCATATTTCTAATATCCGATGAAAAGACAATTTTTAAAACTTCTTTAACACATCAAAGCCACGAAGCAGCTTACTTTAGGTAGGGTGCGTTAGGGGTGCTAATACCTTCCCTAACCACAACCAGTCCCTTACCCGTGAATCTCTGACAAGACCAGTACATTTGGGTTTCCTAGTAACCCTCAATGAAATACTAGGTGGCGACTCCCAACGAATCAACCAAACTAAAACGAAAAATCACCAACGAACGCCGCGCGGGTGACGTGCGACGTGCGACAAAGGATCTCATAACCAAGGAGGTTCTGCTTTTCAATCAGAGTAAAGATGGCCTTTATGTCCTTTCAGAGTCTTCTGCCACATTATGCCCTAAGCTTTTCTGTCTGCTAGTTTATCCACCTCTGCTGATGTTTGGTATCGTCGACTCGGTTACCCAAGCTCCTAGGTTTTGAGTTTCTTAGCTTCAAATAAAAAGGTCACTTGTACGTCTCGTCCTTTAAATTTTCAATGTCAAGCATGTCCATTAGGAAAATCATTGCGTCTATCATTAGGACCTATGAGTCACAAAACATCTGCTCCTGTTGAACTATTTTTTAGTGATGTTTGGGGCCTTGCCCCTGTTTTATCTTCTAATGGTTTCTGTTATTTTGTGATCTTTGTGGATGCGCACACAAAATTTATTTGGTTTTATCCTCTTAGTGTAAAATCTGATGTGTTTAATGTGTTTCATCAGTTTTAAGTTTTCGTTGAACGATAGTTCTCTCGTAAAATAAAATCGGTTCACACTGACTGGGGTGGTGAATATCGTAAATTAAATTCCTTCTTCAAAACTGTTGGTATTTATCATCGCATCATATGTCCATATACATATGAACAAAATGGTACTGTTGAGCGTCATCACCGTCATATTGTTGAAAGTGGTCTTACCCTGCTTGGTCACTGTAAGGCACCTCTAAAATTCTGGAATTATGCATTTGAAACCTCTGTCTATCTTATTAATCGTATGCTGACATCGTTCTTATGAAACAAATCTTCGTTTGAATGTCTGTTTCATCAACAACCTGATTATAGTTTCCTGCGTACTTTTCGATGTCTATTCTTTTCGTTTCTTCGACCATATAATGCTTATAAGTTAGACTATCGCTCTACTTCTTGTGTGTTTCTAGGTTATAGTTCATGTCATCTAGGCTATCGTTGTCTTGACTTGTCTTCTGATCGTATTTACATCTCCTGTCATGTCCGCTTCCATGAACATTCCTTTTCATTTCTTGAGTTTGATCATGTTTCTGCCACAACCAACTCTAACCCCTAGTTGGCCCCTATCTCCCACCTTCTTACCTTAACATACTTCCCATCACACAACCCACCTCAAACAACAACACTCCCCACACACACCTCGATCTCCTTACCACTATTTGCAACTATGTCTCTTGATCATTTTACAGGTTTATGTTCTACTGCTCCGAACATCACAACATATAATTCTCCTCTTTCTATTGCGCCCCTAGCTTTCCCGTCAGGCCCTGTCTCTCCTTCACGGGTTCCTACACAGTCATCGCTGGTCTTAGATCTCTGTATTGATCTTTCCAGCTACTCCATTCCACAGCAGCACACATCCATCAGGTCTTTTGACTCTCCTGCTCCGGTGGTTTCCCGACAGCACCACATGGTGCTGCATCCCTTACAACACAAGTCTGTCAACTTGAGCTCAGTTTCTGCATCTCCACTACCTCCTAACTCATGGGTAACATATTCCTCTGCTTATGAACCTTTGACTTTCAAATAAGCTAACCATTTTCTATGCTGACATTCTGCTATGAGATTTGAAATTACAGCTTTACATGCCAATGGTACTTAGTCCTTGGTTCCGTATGTGTTTTCTATGAATGTTGTTAGTTACCGTTGGGTTTATAAAATCAAGCGTCGAGCTGATGACACTGTTGAACGCTACAAGACGCGCTTGGTTGCACGAGGATTCACTCAACAGGAAGGTATCGACTACTCAGAAACCTTCAATCCTGTTGTTAAACCGACCACTGTTTGCCTAGTCTTCGCCATTGCCGTATCTAACCGTTGACAGATTTGACAACTTGATGTTTATAGTGATTTTCTCAATGGTTCACTTCAGGAGGTTATTTATATGTAACAGTCCACGGGGTTTGTCGACCCTGTCCTGCCAACTCATGTGTGTTGCCTTCACAAGTCTCTTTATGGTTTAAAACAAGCCCCGTGGGCTTGGTACAAACGAGTGAGTGACTTTCTTCTCTCAGTTGGCTTCCGCGCTTCCAAGGTTGACACTTCCTTATTCATTCTGAATGTGAATCATGATATATGTTATTTGGTTGTCTATGTGGATGCCATTCTTCTCACTGGTAGTAACTCTACTTTGATTCAACGCCTTATTATCCTACCGAGTTCAAAATTCAAGCTTCGAGATCTAGGTAATGCTCACTATTTCTTGAGGATTGAGGTCACTCCCACCAGTATGAGTCTCATGCTTAGTCAACACAAATATGCTCTTGATATCTTGAGTCGTGCTGGAATGTCATTGTGCAAGCCTGTTGATACAATGACTTCTGCCTCCAAGAGTGGCTTATAGACTAGTAAGCCATTCTCGGACCCCACTCGTTTTTGAAAAATTATTGGTGCTCTTTAGTAACTCACATTTATTAGACCCGATATATGCTATGCTGTCAATAAGGTCTGTCAGTTTATGCATGCTCCTACTGAGAGTCATTGGGCTGCTGTCAAATGTATACTATGCTACATGAAAGGTACGTCTTCCTTCGGTCTTCACCTTACTCGTGGCTCCTCGTTATCACTTCATGGTTTTACTGATGCTGATTGGGCAAGGAGCATCGATGATCGGAAGTCTACGTGTGGCTATTTGTCTTTCTCGGCAATACTCCCATTTCATGGAAATCTGGCAAGCAATGCACTGTTGCTCGATCCTCGACTGAAGTAGAATATAAGGCATTAACTGATGGTACTGCTGAGGTTCTTTGGTTTTGTTATCTTCTAAGAGATTTATTTTTTTCTCCCACTTCTGTTACCACCATTTGGTGCGACAATGTGGGTGCTACGTATCTATCTGCTAATCCTATCTTTCATGCACGTACAAAGCATGTTGAGGTTGATTATCACATGGTTCGTGATAGAGTGGCTAAAAACAAGATACATATTCCCTTTATATCCTCCGAAGATCAATTAGTTGATGTTCTTACTAAGTCGCTTCCCCACATTGCTTTTGCTTATTTGCGGTCCAAGCTTCATGTGGTCAACCCACCTTCAGCTTGAGGGGGTGTATTATGAGATGTATTGTAATATAGGAAATATTATACTTTCCTTATATATATTTATCATGTGTAGTGCGCTATACAGTAACCACTATATGTTACCCTAGTCATATATATATATATAGAAGAGATGACTTTGGATTATGTAATCCCTTTAATCAATAATAAGTTGTGCTTCAACTATATATATAAAATTAAATTGTAAAAGTAATCCAGCAATCTTGTATTTGAAATTAAAATAATAAAACTTTATTCATCTGCTTAAACAAAATTACAAGATGGGACTCCTCCATCTAAAAACGAGCCTATGAATGAAGAAACCAAAAGAAGTTCAGATGGAAGTCCTCATCTTCAACATCCAGATGCGCTCATTATCCCAGAAATTATGGGCTTAACGTTAGAGCATTGGGATTTTGCAGGGCCTCCTGGTCCTCTGTATGCAAGGTTAATGTTAGCAAGCTTCACCTTCTGACATGGGAAGCCACTACTGCAAGCAATCCGAACAACAACCGGAGTTGCAGAAGTTCCCCTTATGCTCTTAAAACTAACATCACTGATCTTCACTTTTGATGGAGCCTGCAAAAGAAAAAAAAAAAGAAGATTAAGACCCCAAAAGACTTTTAGTAATCTCCCTGGCTGGAAGGAACATAAAAAAATTAATATGCATGTGTATGCAATCTTCAGAATTGCATTATTGATCTAGCATGATGTAAAAAAGACTTTGATAAATGGTGGAGTGTTTGAGCCACGAATTGGGTAAAATATTGTCACAGTAATTTAATATTGTGAAAATATCCTTATGGTAACAGAAAAAGCAATACCTTTAGAGTGCATTGGTTCCATGGGCAATACCCTTGATCTATGATGACAGGGTTTTGGACATTGTTCATGACGATATCCTCAAAATGCATGTTAGATGCGACACCACCGTATAAAGCTGGCCAAGATTTTATTCTAACGCCATTTGTAGTATCTGAGATGGTGCAATTCTTGACAAATATTCCAGAAACAGGTTTCTCATTGGGGTATTTCCCTAAACTTCCAACACTGATGCCATGGCCAGGTCCACATGTTACTCCTGTGATATGTAATTCTTCGGTGCCATCTCCCACGGAGATACAATCATCGCCTGTGCTAATTTTTGAATCGATAATGTAGATCCCAGTAGATCGGCCGATGTGGATTCCATCGGTGTTTACACTCTCACCAGGTGCTCTCACGGTAAAATGCTGGAAGGTGAGGTTTTTGCACCCCAAGACGTTAACATGAAAGTTCTTGCTATCTAGAGTAGTTATATCTCGGACTAATGCATTGGTGATGAAATCGAACCTTAAATTCTGATACATATTTGAAGCCAACAAAAAGCAAATGATTAAAGAAACTTTGTTAGTGCCATAACATATAATTAAAAAACTCTCACTAAATTTGTGACCCAAGAGAAGGAAATTAGGCTTCATAATGGTGAGTAGATTACCATTGGGAGGCCTTTACAATTTTTATCTTTGTGACATGTACTTTTGCTCCACGCAACCTTTCCCTGCCCATCAAAAGTGCCCCTTCCCGACAATGTAAATTGATCTACGTATCTGAAATTAACCCAATGACCTCCTGAGAGCTTATTTGGGTCAACCGGTGCCTTCAATATGCCATCAACTTGGAGCTTGATCGCAGCCTTGCAAGGACCTGCTAGAGTTACTTTCCGTAACCAGTATGTTCCACTTGGAATAAGAACTTTACTGGGCTTTGTTGAAGCACAAGCAGATTTCCAAGCATTGGTTAAAGCCTAAAAAGGGAAAGAAAAGGGCATTATTTAGAGAGGATCAACAGGTCTCAAATTCGGGTGTTACGCTGAAAATCTAAGGAAACATAAATAAGTTTTGACTCGAATATTATATATTCTGCTATTTAAAAATCATATGCATGCATGCGAGAAAATATTTAAGATACCTCCGTGATATCTTTACCGGCACCATATTTAGTCACATCGAAGACACCATTTGACTGGGCTTGAGTAGTTGATGCTAACAATAAGAATAGTGAGAATGATATTATTGCCGAGGAGACAACTTCCAAGCCCATCTTTTTGTTAGCTATGTTGCTTTCTTTCTTCACTGCTCTAGGAAAACGGACACATTTCTTAACCTTCCATGTTGATCCTTAATTTATAGGGCAAGGGAGGACTTCAACACCACTCGTAAATTTATCATGCAGTTGATGAATGTTGTCCATGCTTGTGCAAGGATGTAGCTTTGCCATTCAATTTCTTTACTATTATTAGCTTCTCTTGCAGTATAGCATATCAAAATATTATAAGAAAAATCTATACATATAACCCTGTCCATAGAAGCCTCAATTTCATGGAAAGATTTGTTTAATTGAATAAAAATTCCTCTAGTTTTGAAGATTTTGTTATTGAAGATGCTAATTCCATTTTATTTTACTTTTTCCCTTGATATAGTATATAACAAAACTTTAAATAACATCAAACTTTCTAAATTATCTCTAATCTATGAAAAAAACATTAACAAGATTCTAAAATATGCACACAAAAAAACACTTGCTAAAAAAACGATAGAATTCAATTCTTAGTCAACTCAATGTGAAAAGATGAAATTGAAAAAAACTAGAGTCAATCATAGTTACCATGTCAAACATACAACTACAATCATGAGACTGAGATAAATCAGTAAAAAACAAATCAAAAGAATATTATGAAGCCTCATTCCCAACAAATCCCATGTAAAAGGATAAAAGAAAGCAATTAAAAAAAAGACAGAAAAAACATGCAAACCTGGTTAAGCTCACCAAACCCCACTACCTAGATCAAGCAAATGGAATAACTCAATTATAATATCAACTTAGTCTTGAAAATGAAACTAAAAAATGATTAAATTAAAAAAACACTTGAGTCAATCTCATGGCCTAGACAATAAGATCAGGTTAATCTCGTCGAAAGAAAATAGAAGAAAAAACAAAGCCTAACTTCCTTTTTTATATAAAAAAATCAAATATTGATTGATGAAATTGAAAAAAAAAATAATGAAAAAAAAATCTCCCATAAAAAAATAATTGATATTAACTCGAGTTAACTTTTTAAACCCTTGACCCATCAAATCAAAATCACCCCATCGGGAAAAACAATAAAGCTTAATTCAAAACTAATAACTTGGTGAAGAATGGAAATGAAAAAAAAAATTCAATTTTACAAAATAACGTAAAAAAAAGCAATCCAAAGAATGAGGATCAATTTTAAAATATAAAAAAATTGAGAGGATAACTAACAGTTTTGGATTGAATGATAAAATTAAAAAAAAATTTAACTAAAGGATCCAAAACAAAAAACATAACAATCACAAGAGTAAGGATCAAATTTGAAAAAATTAATGAGAAAACAACTTATAATTTTGGATTGAAGGGTGAAATTAAAATGTTTTTACACAACTCAAAAGAAAAGAAACTAACAAAAGAATGAAAATCAAATTTGAAATGATAATAAAATGAGAGGACAATTGTTGCTACCTAATTTTTTACTTCAATTTTCAAAATTTAAAATAAAAAATATACTTTCTTCGCGTAGTTTATAACATGCTCATTAAGCCGATGTTAATGTTGTATTTTTTTCAAAAGTCAAAAAACACAAAATAAATAAAAAAAGAAAATAGAAAAAATACATTTATATTTTAGTGATCTAATTGTAATTGTGGAAAGGAGAGAACTAATTTTCAAATTGAAAAGCCTCTCACCAAGCAACCCAAGTTTTAATCCAATGGTCCACAATCGATTTTCTTAATCCAAAGGTCTATTTCCTTGCCTTGCCTCTCATTTGATTTTAATCTCTACCACTAGATTTCAAGAATTAATATCTACCACTCATTTTATATAAATCTCACATCATGAACAACTACAATTAAACAAGCAACTAGGCACATAAATTTCTTCCAATTAGGCATACAAAATTCAGTTATTCCTTAACATGTTCTTCCAAACATGTATAAAAAGTTTAACAAAACTCAATAAAAATGTTATCAACATCTATAGTTTTGCATTCTTATGATCATAGTCATACATGTATTATATCACATAAACATTATCGTATTTACATTAATTTTTTGATGTATCCTTCCTTTGCATTAGAAGTCAAATACATTGATAGTAACATTCATCTTTAGGTTTGTTGTTACCCATTTTTGGGTTCCCACAAAAAAAAAAATACAAAAAAAAATATATGATAAAAAAATATTCGGAAGAAAAAAAAAATAGGAGCGAGAAAAGGATACTTGAATGCTGAAAAAAGGCTAAAATTGGTTGAGGAGGTTAAAAAATGCAAAAGGTTAAAATTTGACAGTATATTTTTGACCGGTGAGAGCCCTGTTGATAAGAAAAATTCAATTTGAGGAAGAAAAGTCCAAAATAAGATGTTTATGGACTGAATTAAATCTTATCTAAGGTTTAATTGAATTTATGGAGTGTTTGATTACAAGAAAAATTGATTTTTAAGTCAATTTCGGCTTTTATTGGATGAAATTAAAGTTCTGGGGTCTAATTATAATTTTGAAGAGTTAATTTGGTCAAATCAGGGGTTTAATTGCATAATTATTGAAGTTTGATGGCCAATTAGAGACTTAATTGAAATAATCCAAAACCAAGGACCAAACCGGAAAATGCGCTAAAATCAAGGGATCTAATTACAATTGTTCCGGGGGCTTGATTACAAAATTGCATAAATATTCAAGGACCAAATCGGAAATATCATTTAAAGTTGCAAAAACGGTGCCGTTTTATTCAACACTTTCCACTGTCTTCTTTAGAAGATGTTACGTGAGTTGGCCGAGAAAAGTTTGCAGCGGCGAAGGCGCGATTTGCTTTAATCAAAGGGGCATGTTTCACGGCTACCATGATGCACGCCGGTCATTACTCGGTCCCTGCAACAACAACGGGAAACGCATGCATCCTTTAGCTATAAAAGCCAGAGGATGTACTGCACTGAAGGAGGAGGAGAGAAAAGGAATGAGAGAGGAGAAGAAGAGAAAACAGGAGGGGGACATAAAGGAAAAGAGAGAACAAAGGGAGAAGGAGAAAACAGAGGGTGGGAAATCTTTTGAAAAGAACGAAAGAAACAGAGAGACGGGGAAATAAAGTTACAGAGGAAGAAGGAAGGAAAAAGGAGAACCACCGTTGGTCTTCCTCTCCACCTCTACCACAACGCCGCCATTAAGAAGGGAGTATCGATCAACATAAAAAAAAGAAAACAGAGGCTCACGTGTCTGCACAGAGAGGAGAAGAGCCACTGTCGCCCCCCACAGCAACTTCACCGGCCAGCAACCTCCATCGCACCGTCTGAAAGCCACCAGCAGTTCCACCCCCACTAGAGACTAAAAGGAGAAGAACCAAACAGAAGCAGACGAGGAAGGCAAAAAAAAAACAGAGGCTGGTGTCTCTGCACGGGGAAGAAGAAGAAAAGCTGCAGCAAACACTACCCGCCACCGTCATAACCACCGTGAACCATCGTCGGCTTCCTCTCCACCGCCACCAGCATCACTGTGAGCGTCAGCAGGTCAGCCTTCCTCCCCTTCCCCTTTTCCTCCTCCTCCTCCTTCTTCTTCTTCATTGCACCGTCTCCACTGTTCTGCGTGAACAGTGGAGAGTGCTCCACTGTTCACTGGGCCGGACAAGTCGGGCCCAGCCCAAAATGAGTGGTCGGGTCCGGCCCATTAAAAAAAAGTAAAAATATTTTTGAAAGTTTGTGATTTTTCCGCGTATAATTTTATTAAGTTTTTCTTAATATTGGTTTGTATTTTTATAACATAAAGATACAAATCCAATATTAAAGTACCCAGTTTTCGTCGAAACACTAGAAAAAAAATATATATTTTGTTTTCATGCATACGACCAAGTCTCTCAAAAATAAATAAAAAATCATCATATTGTATTTTCCTACAACAAAGAAAATTTCAAAAAATATGTATTAGTATGCATTTTGACTTTAATAACCAGTTTATTAAAGCCACGAGAACTATGCCAATATTTCAAAACTTCCAAAAAAAATTATTTTGATTTTTTTCTTTTAATATCTGGGGTTACAACCTTATACATAAGACGTATTCCGGATATTAAATTCTTTTGTTGACGTCAGAACAGTTAGGTTTTACCCGATAAGATAAGGATCTCTTTATCGATGAGGACTTTTCTTAAACCATAGACGGACCAACAACTAGAAAGCATGACAAGACCTTAGATTTTATCAGACAATAAAACAATGCAGCTTACCTTAGGTAAGGCGTATTTGGGGTGCTAATACCTTCCCTTTACGCAACCAGTCCCTGTACCCGATCTCTGAGACCAGTTAGGGTTCCTAGTGACCAAAATACTAGGTAGCGACTCCCATTCTAATTTTTCATTGATAAGAGACAAGAATTCCTTGTCTCCCCACATTTACCACATAAGATAGAATTTGAGGGTGGATGTTTTCGCCGCAACGCCACACACATGCGACAATGTTCAATAATTCTCCTTAAATTTCCCAAATTTCAACAACATAAATGCTTAATTCAATATATGTAACATAACGAAACTCCTTTAAAATCATTTCCTTTATAAATATATACATTAATCTATCACAATATCACTTAACTACATACAACTCTACTTCATGCAATGTAACAACTCATTGGTTGACCATTGCGCCTTTAAGGATCCCATGGTTTTCTTCGGCATTTCTTCCTAAATTAATACCCAACTCAACTTAATCTAACCCAAGTGATCAACTTATAGTCAATTTACATTTCCCCTAAATTTCACTCTAAACCATAACATCAATCTCATGATGTCAACCTCAATTGTTATCTTTTCATATGAAATTGCTAGGTCAGGTTTAGAATTCCTAACCGAAGATAATTGAGTCTTTGAACCCTAACTTGTCAAAATATTCCATGTTTTTCCCCCTTTTCCTCTTTTCTCTTAACATTCTCTCTCTAACTCAATCTTTTCTCTCTTTGGTTTTTTTCAATTCCAAGAGTGTGTTTCACCCTCGAGTCGGAGCGCAGCGTCGCGGCGACCCTCGATTATATTTCGGTCTTTTTATTTATTGAATAAGGGAGTCGTCACCTAGTATTTGGTCACTAGGAACCCTAATTGGTCTTTCAGAGATTCTATGGCAGGAGAATGGTTGCGTAAAGGAAAGGTATTAGCACCCCTAGTACGCCCTACCTAAGGTAAGCTGTTTGATGTTTGGTTTGCTTTATAATTGCTATGGTGGTGGTATTTTCTAATCCCATCAGTTTTCCTAGGTTTGATTCAAACTAAATTTATTAAGATATAAATCCAAGGAGGTTCCATGTGCTTTAAAAGCTCATTTTCCCCTTAGTATTTCAAGAGTTTGCGAGTCGTAAATCGCAAGGAGGAGGGACAGAAATTTAGAAATCTAGGGCGCTTTAAAAGCCTATTTTTGCCTTAGTGTTTTATACTCTCACAGCTCATAAACCGTGGAGTAAAAAATTGAAATGTTCTCGATTATAATCAAGACTTCTTTCAAGGATATGTGATGACTTATTATTCCTAGAAAATTATTTTGGATATTTACCAATTAGGGTTTCTTTATCCAAATATTAACAGTGAATAATAACAAGTTATTCCCAATAATATTTTGGATATTCATCCTTTTGGATTTCTTTATCCAAACATTAATGGTGAATATATAATAGATGAATTCCCAAAAAAAAAGATTTTTTATTTTTTGGAATATTGGCCAATACCCTTTGGAGTTTTACAAACATGTTGTAAAATACAGAAATGCAAAAAAATAATTTTTGTTATGTTTAAGAAATCCATGCGAAAACACATTTTCGAAACTTCCAATATTTTTTGCATAAAAAAAGAGCGTTCAAAACATATTTTTTGAAGACCAATCTCTTTGTCTTTACAAACTTACAATGAAAAGTACTTGATAAGTTTTTACCTGTTTCATGGAAATGACAGGAGAAGGTGAAAACTAGTATAACAGGAAATCATTTGGGAACAAAAGAAAAGAAAAGAAAATAAACTGCCTTGTGTGATTTTGTTCTTTTGTTCTTTTGTAGGTAGTGGTGACACTCATCGCCTGCACAAGGATAAGAAGAGTAAAAAAGTTCCAGAACCACCATTTTTCTCGCTTCACGGGCGAAAACACGTGGGTTCACGCACCGCTAGTGGTGTGGAGAGTGAAACCAACGTGTTGCCATTATTCCTCTACTCCCGGAAGCTTCCTAACACTGTTCTTACATTTGCAACAAATTCTATAGATTAATTTGTGAATTTTGGGAGGCCTATTTTGTAGACTCTAAATGTTTAATGTGTGTGTGTTTGAATTATTTTTAATTTTAGTGATTTGTAAAAATATAATTGTAGGATGTGTGAGTAAAAACTATAATAAAAAAGAAGGATGTGTGTGTCTTGCATTTTCTTTCTATTACCTTTTTTATTTTGTGTTAAATAGACAAAAAAAAGAGAAAAAAGATGAAAAGATAAAAGTTCTTTTTTCTTAACCAACACTACCAGAAAATCGATAAATACAAACGGAAATATCGAGGGAATATTTGCGTTGGTAAATTGCCGACCGATTTTACCGATGGAAAAATTCCCTCGGTATTTACCGAGGGAATTACAGTGGGAAAAAGATAATTAAAACAAAGCAAAAAAATGATGACATGTCATTTTTTCCAACGGAATTACCGACGAAATTAATTACAAAGGGAATTATCGACGGAACATTCTGTCAGTATTTTACAGAGAGCTTTGGAACTATTCGCTTTCCAATTGCACTGTTAATTACTATTCTTTACAGACAAAATCACTGACGGATTGAAAAGTCGTCGGTGTTATTTGGCGGTTTTCTGAAAAATTTAAATTAAATTAAAATTTTAATTTAAATATTATAGACGGAATCATCGACGGATTGAAAAGTCGTCGGTGATATTTGGCGATTTCTGAAAATTTTTGATTAAATTCAAAATTTAAATTAAATATTACAAAGGAATCACCGATGAAATTATTAAAAATATTAACATTTAATTATCCGTCGGTAAAACCGTCGGTAAACACCCGAATAAAAAGCCTAGAATCTCTAATTTCACAACAGACCCGTCTCCTTTCTTCTTCTTCTTCTTCTCTTCTCTCCTCAACTCCTTCTCTTCTCTTCCATGCTCAGGTATGTCTTCTTCTTCTTCTTTTTCTTCTCCTCTCCTCAACTCCTTCTCTTCTCCTCTATGCTCAGGTATGTCTTCTTCTCCTTTCTTATTTTTTCTTCTCAGTTTTTTTTATTAGTATACTTTACAAATTTTTTTTCTCTTCGTAGCTTCACTTGCAACTACATTAAGGTAAAATAAATTTCTTCTTTTTCATGTTTTTTTCACTATATTTGTTTTTTATTTTATTTTTAAATGTTTTTGTTCTAAATAATTGTATGAATGTTGTTGTAGGATTTGTTTTTCATATGAGATCAATTTTTAGTTGATTTATTTATAGGATTTTTAAATTTTTTTCATATGAATTTGTTTAGTTGAATTTATTTTTTCGTGTTATTTATTTGTTGCAAATTTTTTTGAGTTGATTTTCTTCTTTTTTCCAAGCATTTTGATTATTATAGAGTGTTGATTAATATTAATTTAATTATTTTATAGTTTTGTAAATAATTACCGACAGAATTATATACGGTTTGTTTCCAAGGAAATTACCAACGAAATGATTTTTTTTGCTCTCTCTTTCGTCAGTAAATCCATCAGTAATAATATTTTTTTATTACCAATTGATGTACCGACGGACAAAAAATTACAGACGAAAGATTCACCGACGAAGACTTTCCGTCGGTGATTTCGTCGGTAATTGTTTTACCAACAAAATGGTAGTACAAATACCGATGGAAAAATCCGCCGGTAAATCTAAAGATTTTGGTAGTGCAAATGTTTTAATTGAATATGGTAAAAAAAATCCTTAAAATTATTTGAGCAATTTTTTGAAAAATGTAAAATATTTTTGTGTTTTAAAAAAGAATATATTGCATGGATTTAACAACAAGTTTGTAAAATTTCAATAGATTTTGGCCTGTATTTTAAAAAATATTAAAAATTTATTTTTGGCAAGAAGAATATATTATTCACTTTTAATATAAGGATAAAAAACTGATTAGTACTTAAAAGTGCATTTTTATCAAGGTTTTATATCATCATTTTGCACTTGAAGTATCAATAAGTCCTTAACTAAAGCATGTTTTATAATAACATATCTAATAATATAAGATACCTTTAATTTATGGTAAATGTTCATCTTAAATGCAGGCCTATCACATAAATGAAAGAATTGATTGATGAGTTGAAGTACTGAAATTGAAAGGACAAAGAGATGGGCAAACTTAAAAAAAGAGATGATTGGTGCAGTCCAAACTTGAACACTGTTCGGTAATCGGGTGATATCTGGAGCTGTAGATCTTGTATTTAGGTCCATTTTATATGTATGGAAAGATAAGACATAGGCCTACAACTTTCATGTGGAGCCCAAGATTTAAAAAGGCCGTTTTCAAGTCCAAATTGCAGCAACAACAAAGACGTCTGAATCTGTCCTGCAGCCCAAACACTGTTTAGTGTTCAGCCCATATCTCGAGTTCTAGAAGTCCAAATGATCTCAAATTTTTACCCTGGAAAGATGAGACAATTCTCTAGAACTTTCATGATTTAAGTTGGTTCAAATTATGATGTCATCAATGACGTTTTTGGCAGACAAGAAGATAAGGATTGTCACCAAGTCAAGATGTGGCCACCCACTCATCAATTAGTCAACAAATCAATAGTTCCGAATTTTGGCCTATAAAAGGAGGCATTTGCCATGTATTTAGGCATCTTGGTGTTCAGATCAAGATCATGCTCTTGCTCTCTCTTTATATTTTGTAATACTTAAGTTTTGCTTATATTAATTTCTTGCTTATGCTTTTCATTTCCTTTCCTTGTTTATTTATGTTTCTTTCTTTCATTATGTGTTGCTAAGTTAATTATGTCAAGGTGAAAAGGGTACACTAATGGTGTAAGAATAAGTATAATATAAACTTAACATGGACCTTAATGTTGGATAATAACACGCTTTATATTTGTTATCTTGTTCACTTTTAATACTTTGCTTGTTAAATGGTTAATCTAGATTTATGTTGTATAACACTTGGTACAACAAATACTTGGCACTTTCATAGCCCATACTGTATGGTATAACCGACACCTGAGCTATGAAAGGAACTTGATTTGTTGTTAACATAAGTTATAATCATGAATGCCTGACAACATTTACAAGTATTAGCATTATTCGAATAAGATAACTAATGTAATCATGTTAACAATTTATAATCTGATTGGAACCTCCTTTGTATGTGGTTTCCAATTGAATAATAAGAGTTTATACTATACTTGTTTGAAATACCATTAGTGGATCCTCTAACCTTGACATTTGTTGTTATCATTGTTTAATCCTTACGTTAATCTTGCATCTCAAAGTTCTCATCAACTTCTTCTTCTTCTTCATTATTATTATTATTATTATTATTACTATTATTGTTGTTGTTATTGTGTTGCTGTTAACTATAATTTATACAATTAACCTCCCTGTGGTTCGACCCCGGTCTTGCCGGGTTATTTATTACTTCGACACTCCTGCACTTGGGAGAAGACATCAATCTTTTGGTCGTGTCAAGTTTTTGGCGCCGTTGCCGGGGAGGTAAATTCTTGTACAAATTATAGTATTTATTTTATTTTCTCTTTTCTCTTTTCTCTTTTCTTGTATCTAACTTTGTTTCTTTTGTTTTGTTTCTTTTTCTATTGTTTTTCTTCTCTTTCTTTTATTCTCTTCCTACACGTGCATGAGAGTGTGGTCACGTACATTAAGTGGTAGACTTTGTAGGGTATCCTCATCTTTTTCAGAAAATATGGCCGAAGAAGATAATCAGTCGCTTCATAATGAGAATAATGAGAATATTCGGGTTAGAACTCTTAGAGACCACATGAATCCCACAAGAACAAGTGCACCCTCATGCATAGTTTTTCCTCATGATGCATCTCATTTTAATTTTAAGTCAGGCATTATTCAACTTTTACCATCTTTTCATGGCTTAGATTTAGAAAATCCATACTTGCATTTAAGGGAATTTGAGGAGGTCTGTAACACCTATAATGACTCAAATTGTAGCATGAACACCATTAGGTTAAAGCTTTTTCCTTTTTCATTAAAAGATAAAGCTAAAACATGGTTACAAAATTTGAGACCAGGATCCATTCGTGCTTGGGATGATATGCAACAACAATTTTTAAAGAAGTTTTTTCCATCTCACAGAACGAACTCTTTCAAAAGACAAATCATTACTTTCTCTCAAAAACCAGGAGAAACATTTTATCAATGTTGGGATAGGTATCGAGACTTGCTTAATACTTGCCCCCATCATGGTTTTGAAACATGGAGATTAGTTTCACATTTTTATGAAGGGTTAACTCCTAGAGATAGGCAAATGGTTGAATTGATGTGCAATGGAACTTTTGAAGATAAAGACCCTAATGAAGCAATGGAATACCTAGACTTGCTAGCTGAAAATGCGCAAAATTGGGACACTACAGGAACTTATGAGGCACCAAGTAAAACTCAACCTCATACATCTAGTGGAGGTATGTACAACCTTAGGGAAGATCATGACCTCCAAGCCAAGTTTGCATCTTTAGCTAGAAAAGTTGAGGCACTAGAATTAAAAAAGAGTGGTCAACTAAAATCTGTTCAAGACATTGTGTGTCAAATCTGTGAAACCAATGAACATTCAACCAATGACTGTCCAACTTTGCCCTCTTTTAAAGAATGTCTCCATGAACAAGCCCATGCATTAAACAGTTTCCAAAGGCCCAACCATAACCCATATTCGCAAACATACAACTCTGGTTGGAGAAATCACCCAAATTTCAATTGGAAGAGTGATAACAATAATGCACAAACTTCACAGCCACCGTTTCAAGCACACCATAATTTCCAAAATTCTCATGGATATGCACCTCCTTATGCTCCACCTCCTAGAAGAAATCTTGAGGAAACATTGCATGCATTCATGGAAAAGCAAGAGACAATCAACACTCAACTTGCTCAAAGCATGACAGATTTTAAAGATACTCTTGCAAAATTGACATCTGCTCTCAGTTTCCAAGAGAAAGGTAAGTTTCCATCTCAACCACAACAAAATCCCAAGGGGCAATACAATGCGAATGCAAGTAGTTCGGGAAGCCAACACATGGATCACGTAAAATCAGTCATCACTCTTCGCAGTGGTAAGGTTATTGAAAAACCCATTCTTGAACCTTGTGAGAATGATGATGAGTCAATCTTTGAAGGTAAGGAAGGGGTTGAATCTGATCATTGCAAAGAAAAGACTGATTCTCCGCCAGCACTTCCATTTCCTCATGCCATGACCAAACAAAGGAAAGTTAATCACAACTCTGAAATCTTTGAAACTTTCAAACAGGTAAGGATCAATATACCTTTGTTGGATGCTATTAAACAAGTTCCTTCTTATGCTAAATTTTTGAAAGATCTGTGCACTGTGAAGAGAAAATTGAATGTGAAAAAGAAAGCCTTTTTAGCCGAACAAGTAAGTGCCATTCTTCAGAACAATAATGCATTGAAATATAAAGACCCTGGTTGTCCTACAATTTCTTGCTTTATTGGAGAACATAAAATTGAAAGAGCTTTACTTGATCTTGGAGCTAGTGTGAATTTACTTCCATATTCAGTTTTTCAAAGTCTCAATCTAGGTGAGTTAAAACCAACTTCTGTAACTCTTTTACTTGCCGATAGATCTGTAAAAGTGCCTAGAGGAATAGTTGAAGATGTGTTAGTACAAGTCGATAAGTTCATTTATCCTGTGGATTTTATTGTCTTGGACACACAACCTGTTGAAGCATGTAATTCATTTCCTGTTATTTTAGGACGTCCGTTTCTTGCAACTTCTAATGCATTGATTAATTGTAGGAATGGACTGATGAAGCTATCTTTTGGAAACATGACATTGGAGATGAATATTTTCAACATTTGCAAACAACCTGGAGATGATAATGATTTACAGGAAGTGGACTTTACTGAAAAATTAGTTCATGATCAATTTCAAACCACTTCTAGTGAAATTGAGATTGATGAATCTGATGATTTGCAAATGGTTTATTTTCAGGAAGAATCAAAGGCAAATAGTTGGAGACCGAAAATTGAGGAATTGCCACCACGATCAATTGAATCCATACCTTCAAGTGTTCAACCACCAAAACCGGATTTGAAGCCGTTACCATTCAATCTCAAATACTCATTTTTGGGAGAAAATGAAACTTTTCCGGTAATAATCTCTTCCAAACTTAATGCACATCAAGAAGGTAAGTTATTACAAACTCTGAAAATGCACAAAAATGCATTAGGATGGACCATAGCTGACATAAAAGGAATTAGTCCTTTGATTTGCACACACAGGATCTATTTGGAGGAAAATGCTAAACCCTCTAGAGAAATGCAACGAAGGCTTAATCCTAATATGAAAGAAGTAGTGAAAAATGAAGTCATTAAGCTTCTAGATAATGGAATCATTTATCCTATTTCTGATAGCAAATGGGTAAGTCCTACCCAAGTTGTACCCAAGAAGTCTGGAGTCACTGTGATAACAAACGAGAAAAATGAGTTAATTCCAACTAGGACTATTACTGGTTGGCGCATGTGCATTGACTATAGGAAACTTAATTCAATGACTAGAAAAGATCATTTTCCTTTACCTTTCATGGATCAAATCCTAGAAAGAGTTGCAGGTCATGAATTTTATTGTTTCCTAGATGGCTATTCAGGTTATAACCAAATTGAAATTGCATTGGAAGATCAAGAGAAAACTACTTTCACATGTCCATTTGGTACTTTTGCATATCGAAGGATGCCTTTTGGATTATGTAATGCACCAGCCACGTTTCAAAGATGCATGCTCAGTATATTTAGTGATATGGTTGAACGTTTTCTTGAAATTTTTATGGATGATTTTTCTGTTTTTGGCGATTCATTTGATGATTGTTTGACTAACTTAGAAAAGGTTTTGAGCAGGTGTGAAGAGAAGAATCTTGTACTGAATTGGGAAAAATGTCACTTTATGGTAACAAACGGCATTGTACTTGGTCACATTGTTTCATCAAAAGGAATTGAGGTTGACAAATCTAAAATCGAGTTAATTGCTAACTTGCCAACACCAAAATCTATTAAAGATGTTAGATCATTCTTAGGACATGTTGGTTTTTATAGAAGGTTCATCAAAGATTTTAGTGTAATATCTAAGCCCTTGAGTAACCTTCTAACAAAGGATAATATTTTTGAATGGACTGAACATTGTGAAGAAGCCTTTGTTAAACTTAAAAACCTGCTTACTTCTGCTCCTGTCATTCAACCTCCTGATTGGTCATTACCTTTTGAAATAATGTGTGATGCTAGTGATTATGCCGTGGGTGCTGTCTTGGGACAAAGAAAAGATAAGAAACCCTATGTGATTTACTATGCAAGTAAAACTTTGAATAGTGCTCAAATGAATTACACCACCACTGAAAAAGAATTACTTGCAGTAGTATTTGCATGTGAAAAATTCAGGTCCTATCTTGTTGGCTCACCTGTTGTTGTTTTTAGTGATCATGCAGCATTGAAATATCTTCTTTCTAAGAAAGATTCTAAGGCTAGATTGGTTCGGTGGATTTTGTTACTTCAAGAATTTGATATCACAATCAAAGACAAGAAAGGCACCGAAAATGTTGTTGCAGATCACTTGTCAAGATTGACAACAGAATCGAGATCTGACATCACACCAATCGATGACTACTTTCCTGACGAATCTTTATTTTCTATCTCTACAACGCCTTGGTATGCTAATATTGTTAATTTTCTTGTTTCAGGACAATTGCCGGCTCATTGGAGTACCCAAGACAAAAGAAAGTTCTTGAACGAAGTAAAGAACTTTTATTGGGATGACCCTTATTTATTCAAATATTGTCCTGATCAAATATTTCGAAGATGCATTCCTGACAATGAGGTAAGTAGTGTCATTAAATTTTTTCATTCTGAAGCATGTGGGGGTCATTTCTCATCAAGAAAGACCACTGCAAAAATCTTACAAAATGGATTTTACTGGCCCACCATGTTCAAGGATTCACATGCATTCTGCAAGACTTGTGAAAACTGTCAAAAGTTGGGATCTATTTCAAAACGTCACATGATGCCTTTAAATCCTATTCTTGTCATTGAGATCTTTGATTGTTGGGGTATAGATTTCATGGGTCCATTTCCTCCATCATTTGGTTTCTTGTACATATTAGTCGCAGTAGATTATGTTTCAAAATGGATAGAGGCAATTCCAAGTCGAAACAATGACCATAAAACAGTGATAAAGTTCTTGAAAGAAAATATTTTGAGTCGATTTGGAATCCCTCGAGCCATGATAAGTGATGGTGGAACACATTTCTGCAACAAGCCATTTGAGTCTTTAATGAAGAAATATGGAATCACACACAAAGTTGCCACCCCTTATCATCCTCAGACAAGTGGACAAGTAGAGCTTGCTAATAGGGAGATCAAACAGATCTTAGAGAAAACAGTGAACCCTAATAGGAAAGACTGGTCTTTAAGACTTAATGATGCACTTTGGGCTTATCGAACTGCTTATAAAACATCATTAGGTATGTCACCTTATAGACTAGTCTATGGAAAACCTTGTCACTTGCCTGTGGAACTGGAACATAAAGCTTATTGGGCTATCAAAGCTTTCAATTCAAACCTTGATGATGCTAGTCAGCTGCGTAAGTTACAAATAAATGAGCTTGAGGAAATAAGAAATGATGCTTATGAGAATTCAAAAATTCATAAAGCAAGAATCAAAGAATTTCATGACAGGAGAATCTTGAGAAAAACATTTGATGTTAGTCAAAAAGTTTTGCTTTATAATTCTCGACTCCATTTATTTCCTGGAAAGCTAAGATCAAGATGGAGCAGTCCTTTTATTGTGAAACATGTGTATCCATATGGGGCCTGTGATATCGAGAATCCAAAGAATGGCAATGTTTTCAAGGTAAATGGACATCGTTTGAAAGTTTACTTTGATAATTTTTCAGTTGAAAATGACTCTATTGATTTGAGTGATCCTGTATATAAAGATTGATTCATTTTCTCACATTGTTTTGTGTTTCGTTTTGCTAGTCTCTTTCACCCCGGTCAAATGGCGGATAACGGTACTCCGTGACTTCAGTCGGTTCTTTCAGTTTCCCATAATAACTGATATTTGTATATATTTGTGCAATACTTTGCTTTTTCTCCCTTCTTTGAATCTCTTCTCCAATTCTCATTTGAAAATGGACACCACTCTTGAAAAATTGAAAAAGTACTTTCCCGTTCTGCCTCAGAATGCGATTACAAAAATTTACCGTGCTAGGTGTGCAAGATTGAGGTTGTTAATGAATCATGGAATTCCTGAAGATATCCGTTGGTTGATTGAAGCAAAGGTCCGATTATCAGGTGAGTCCTCCAATTCTTTCATCTCACACATGCCTGGAACAGGTAAAAGCACTTTTGCAAAGAAACGTCGTGCAAAACGACTGAAAGTCTGTCACAGATGTGCCAGATGGACTTGTAATGCAACATGTCGTTCTTTAGGAATGGTATCTATAAACCGTGAAGATAAAATACAATTCATTAAGGATGGCCTGAGTAAGGGGTCTTTAGATAATCTTCTATTGACCCTTGAGACGCATCCTAGTGGAGATGTGCATCGTGCAATTCATGATTTATGGCCCTATTTTCATAAAGAACATGATCGACTTAGTCTTGGGAATCTGACTAAAAAAGACCCTGTTTGCCAGTTTTTAAGAAAACTGGATGGGAAGCCTATCCTCGACCCATAGAGGGCGTTTAAGCCGTTCTTGGACGTAAAACCAAGGGAAGATGTGAGCCACAATCACAACTACCTGTACATACACATGCTTTTTCAAAATAAATAAATAAATAGAGAGAGAGAGAGAGAGAGAGTGTGTGAGACTCCAGCTGGCCTACATCTAGGTGATATGATTGCATTTTCAAATCTCATCTATAAAATCTTCTCTTCCTTCCCATCATTTCTACTCAACCCTTACATTAGACAAATATAGAAGTGTGTAGAAATGGCAGGTCCCTCAAGTTATCACTTAAAAAATATTTGTGTTTTCGGTGGATCCAGCCCTGGGAAGGAAATAGCATTTTTAGAAGCAGCAAATCATCTTAGTCAGGTCCTAGCTGAGAGAAAGATTCATTTAGTGTATGGGGGAGGCAGCCTTGGGTTAATGGGGGGTGTGTCAATAGCTGCATTTTTAGGAGGTAGTCAAGTTTTGGGGGTCGTCCCCAAAGCTTTAGCAAAAGGGAACTTCATTGGGAAAACAATTGGAGAGGAATTACAGGTCTCCACAATGTTTGATCGAATGAATACAATGTTTAACCATGCTGATGCCTTCATTGCCTTACCAGGTGGTCTGGGCACATTGGAAGAGATCTTTCATATTTCCTCTTGGGCCCAACTGCACATTCACCATAAACCTATAGGTTTGCTCAATGTTAATGGTTTTTATGATAATTTGTTGTCTTTTCTTGATCAAGCTGTGGAACAGGAATTTCTAACATCTTCGGCACGACAAATCATAATCTCTGCTACTACTGCTGAACAATTGATCGACAAACTACAATCTTTCACCCCTGTAATTGATCCTTCCATGAGTCGCATAAATTGGTCAACTACAGAAAGCTGTAAAAAGCTTAGATTGGATTTGAGCCTTCGTTTGTGAATCCTTGTGTCTTTTGATTTTATTTCTAGCATAGTATTTTGTTATGTTATTTCTTATATTTGTTTAAGTGTGTTTCAGGTTTGTCAGTGTTCGTTGTTTCAGGTGATGTCTTCTATACTCTATCTTTCTACCTTATGACATTGAGGACAATGTCTCGTTTTGGTTGGGGGGAGAGGGTAGTAGTAGTTGACATTAAAAAAAAAAAAAAAAAAAAAAAAAAAAAACTAACCAACTAACTACTTTTGTTTGTAAAACCATTTGACAAAACTGTTATTACTAGGATGGCAGAGTAAGGAGGAATTTTAGTGACTCTTGAGACGCATCTTAGTAAACATTTTCCAATGGTTATTTGCAATATTCATAACAAGGCCTATTAGAATACTTCTTGAAATATTCAGGTTTACAAACTCTCGTATTGTTATCACTTGATTCTGCTCATATACTCATTTAACAAGTATTCTTAAACCTTCATTTTCACACACACACTTTAACATATGATTGTGGGTTGCACATTGGATTATTACATTATTAATGTTCTTTTGTTAAAGGTAACAACTAAGGGATAGGGATAGTCTATAATTTGCAAAAAAAAACAAAAAAAACAAAAAAAAAACAAAAAAAAAAGAAAAGAAAAAAAAAAGAAAAGAAAATGATGATAATAAAAACGTAGATAAGTTTGATTTCGTAGCCTCCCTAACCTAAGCAATTAAGCCCGAAGGGATGTTTTAACACCTAATACCCTAAAGTCAACTGACTTGGGAGCTATTGGCCCAAAGCTTGTTACATGGGTTAAGGAGAAAAGCTTAAGGGAATCAAACATTGCCCTATCTACATATCAGTATCTGCAACCCGAGTTACTAAGCTCGTAGGGGTGTCTCAACACCTAATGCCCTAAGACCAACTGGTCTGGGAGTCATTAGCCAAAAGCTCGTTACATGGGTTAAAGATGCATTGTGTTTTAAGTATATGTATATATATTGAAAAAAAAAAAAAAAGAAGATAATAATCCCAACCCAAGGAAGTTACCCTTAAACATTAGAACAAAATATTGTTTTCTTCCAATAAAAGCCCCATCATCTATGTTTCCATACATTGAGCACATAAAGAAGGTTTATTAATATTTTGTTAAAGAGGTATTGAGCAGATATATAAATTTAATGAGAGTTTGTTTATCTGGATAGATTAATGGAAGTTGAATGATGAATGCCTTGCTTTGTGGAATTTGCAAATAGTTTTTCTATTTTAACGCTTTGATTACTAGGGACTAGTAATAAGCTGGTTGGGGGGTGTGATTAGTACTTAAAAGTGCATTTTTATCAAGGTTTTATATCATCATTTTGCACTTGAAGTATCAATAAGTCCTTAACTAAAGCATGTTTTATAATAACATATCTAATAATATAAGATACCTTTAATTTATGGTAAATGTTCATCTTAAATGCAGGCCTATCACATAAATGAAAGAATTGATTGATGAGTTGAAGTACTGAAATTGAAAGGACAAAGAGATGGGCAAACTTAAAAAAAGAGATGATTGGTGCAGTCCAAACTTGAACACTGTTCGGTAATCGGGTGATATCTGGAGCTGTAGATCTTGGATTTAGGTCCATTTTATATGTATGGAAAGATAAGACATAGGCCTACAACTTTCATGTGGAGCCCAAGATTTAAAAAGGCCGTTTTCAAGTCCAAATTGCAGCAACAACAAAGACGTCTGAATCTGTCCTGCAGCCCAAACACTGTTTAGTGTTCAGCCCATATCTCGAGTTCTAGAAGTCCAAATGATCTCAAATTTTTACCCTGGAAAGATGAGACAATTCTCTAGAACTTTCATGATTTAAGTTGGTTCAAATTATGACGTCATCAATGACGTTTTTGGCAGACAAGAAGATAAGGATTGTCACCAAGTCAAGATGTGGCCACCCACTCATCAATTAGTCAACAAATCAATAGTTCCGAATTTTGGCCTATAAAAGGAGGCATTTGCCATGTATTTAGGCATCTTGGTGTTCAGATCAAGATCATGCTCTTGCTCTCTCTTTATATTTTGTAATACTTAAGTTTTGCTTATATTAATTTCTTGCTTATGCTTTTCATTTCCTTTCCTTGTTTATTTATGTTTCTTTCTTTCATTATGTGTTGCTAAGTTAATTATGTCAAGGTGAAAAGGGTACACTAATGGTGTAAGAATAAGTATAATATAAACTTAACATGGACCTTAATGTTGGATAATAACACGCTTTATATTTGTTATCTTGTTCACTTTTAATACTTTGCTTGTTAAATGGTTAATCTAGATTTATGTTGTATAACACTTGGTACAACAAATACTTGGCACTTTCATAGCCCATACTGTATGGTATAACCGACACCTGAGCTATGAAAGGAACTTGATTTGTTGTTAACATAAGTTATAATCATGAATGCCTGACAACATTTACAAGTCTTAGCATTATTCGAATAAGATAACTAATGTAATCATGTTAACAATTTATAATCTGATTGGAACCTCCTTTGTATGTGGTTTCCAATTGAATAATAAGAGTTTATACTATACTTGTTTGAAATACCATTAGTAGATCCTCTAACCTTGACATTTGTTGTTATCATTGTTTAATCCTTACGTTAATCTTGCATCTCAAAGTTCTCATCAACTTCTTCTTCTTCTTCATTATTATTATTATTATTATTATTACTATTATTGTTGTTGTTAACTATAATTTATACAATTAACCTCCCTGTGGTTCGACCCCGGTCTTGCCGGGTTATTTATTACTTCGACACTCCTGCACTTGGGAGAAGACATCAATCTTTTGGTCGTGTCAAAAACCTAAAATGAGTTAATATAAAAAATATTATTAGGGATAATAATTCTATATTATTCACTTTAATATAAGAATCTCTAAAAGACCAGATATGGTTCCTAGTAACCATAATTATAGGTTGCGACTCCCTAAACCAACCAAAGAGCATTCTAGAACACCACCCTAAAAGTGTCGCCGTGACATCATGCCCCCACGAGGGTGGAACGACAACAACTTTGACAGATCAATGCAAATACTAAGGAGATGAGAGAAAAAATAGGGAAAGAAGAATTTTTAATTTGAGAAAAGAAATATATGATTTGTTTTTTTACCCTTGTATAAAAATATCTTACTATGTCAAATGAAAAGGTAAATAAGAATATATTACTATGTCAAGGTTATTAGTGTCATACTAGATTGGTAGCCACTGCAACCAAGTCCCTAATGAGGCTTAATTTTTTTCAAATCTTAAAAGTTAGTCCTCAAACCTTTAATTATTGTAAATACATAAATTTAAATTTTTCTCTACATCCTTTTTTGAAAAAAGAAATTGAAGGACCAAAACATAAAATACTAAATGACAAAAAGAAGAAGAAGAAATCACGACAATTAATTCAAAGAAGAGATTTAAGGTTTTTTGTACTTATATGGTAATCATCTACATAAATATTTATTGGCAAAATAAAAAGATCATTAATTAATTTTTAGTATTTAACCTTATTTCAAAAACATTGTATGGATTTTTTGCAATATGATGTTTATATAATTTTTTAAAAATGATAACATTCTTAAAAGAATAAGTTTCATAACTTAATTCAGCAATGATCATTTATTTTTGGAGATATTATATATTTGGCTTGTAAAATTGTTAATTTTTGTTTTCTACTTTAAGTTTTCCCCTTTTGATAAGAGTTTATTTTTCTATTTTTTATAAAATACTTTTAAAATGCATACTATTGTAGTTTTAGTTCTATTTAAACATCTACAAGGATTTATTAATTGAGTGCCTTCAATTTTCAAAGTTCAGAAACGTGTGTAGAGTAACAAATTCAATTAAACAACAATCAATTATTCAAAGTTAAGAAATATTTGTTTCAGGTCATATTTGACAAAGTTAATTAATATTTTTTAAAAAAATCATTAAACAAAAATTTAATTATTCTAATTAAAAAAATAAGAGTACAAGGAAATTTGTACAAAAAAAAGGGCATGGACCATAAGTAATAAATAAAAAAATTAAAGGAAAAATCTTGTAGGGTTGCTATATGATTTATACTCTTTTTGCTTCTTCTTTTTTATACATAAGATTGAAGATTTATTGAAATTAAATTGTAAAAGAAACCAAGCGATCTTGTATTTAAAATTAAAATAATAAAATTTTATTCATCTGTTTAATCAAAATTACAAGATGGACTTCTCCGTCTAAAAACGAGCCTATGAATGACGAAACCAAAAGAATTCCAGATGGAAGTCCCTATCTTCAACATCCGGGTGCGCTCATTGTCCCAGAAATTATGGGCTTAACGTTAGAACACTGGGATTTTGCAGGGCCGTCTGGTCCGCTATATGCAACTTTAATGTCAGCAAGCTCCACCTTCTCACATGGGAAGCCGCTGCTGCAAGCAATCTGCACAACAACCGGAGTTGCGGAAGTTCCCCTTATATTCTTAAAACTAACACCACTGATCTTCACTTTTGATGGAGCCTGCAAAAGAAAAAAAGAAAGAACATTAAGACCCCAATAGACTTTTAGTAATCTCCATAGCACTAAGGAACATAAAAAAATTAATATGCTTGTGTAGGCGTTCTTCAGAATTGCATTATGGATCTAGCATGATGCAACCAATTATGGAATGCAGTGCACAACATGTTTGCTTCACAGTCAATACTATGAATTGCGTTGAAACATTTTTTTTCATAAGATGTAAAAAAGAATTTGATAAATTGTGGAGTGTTTGAGCCACGAATTGGATAAAATATTGTCAAAGTAATTTAGTACTGTGAAAATATCCTTATGGTAACAGAAAAAGCAATACCTTTAGACTGCATTGGTTCCATGGGCAATACACTTGATCTATGATGACAGGGTTTTGGACATTGTTCATGACAATATCCTCAAAATGCATGTTAGATGCGACACCACCGTATAAAGCTGGCCAAGATTTTATTCTAACGCCATTTGTAGTATCTGAGATGGTGCAATTCTTGACAAATATTCCAGAAACAGGTTTCTCATTGGGGTATTTCCCTAAACTTCCAACACTGATGCCATGGCCAGGTCCACATGTTACTCCTGTGATATGTAGTTCTTCGGTGCCATCTCCCACGGAGATACAATCATCGCCTGTGCCAATTTTTGAATCGATAATGTAGATCCCAGTAGATTGGCCGACATGGATTCCATCGGTGTTTACACTCTCACCAGGTGCACTCACGGTAAAATGCTGGAAGGTGAGGTTTTTGCACCCCAAGACGTTAACATGAAAGTTCTTGCTATCTAGAGTAGTTATATCTCGGACTAATGCATTGGTGATGAAATCGAACCTTAAATTCTGATACATGTTTGAAGCAAACAAAAAGCAAATGATTAAAGAAACTTTGGTAGTGCCATAACATATAATTAAAAAATAAGGAAATTAGGCTTCATAATGGTGATTAGATTACCATTGGGAGGCTGTCACAATCTTTATCTTTCTGACATGTACTTTTGCTCCACGCAGCCTTTCCCTGCCCATCAAAAGTGCCGCTTCCCGACAATGTAAATTTATCAACGTGTCCGAAATTAACCCAATGCCCTCCTGAGAACTGATTTGGGTCAACCGGTGCCTTCAACATGCCATCAACTTGGAGCTCAATCGCAGCCTTGCAAGGACCTGCTAGAGTCAATTTCCGTAACGAGTATGTCCCACTTGGAATAAGAACTTTGCTGGGGTTTGTTGAAGCACAAGCATCTTTCCAAGCATTGGTTAAAGCCTAAAAATGGAAAGAGAAGGGAAATATTTAGAGAGGATCAGTAGGTCTCAAATTCGGGTGTTATAAGGAAACGTAAATAAGTTCTGACTCGAATACTATATATTCAGCTATTTAAAAATCAAACGCATGCATGCGAGAAAATATACAAGATACCTCTGTGATATCTTTATCGGAACCATATTTAGTCACATCGAAGACACCTTTTGATTGGGCTTTAGCAGTTGATGCTAACAATAAAAACAGTGAGAATGATATTATTGCTGAGGAGACAACTTTCAGGCCCATCTTTTTGTCAGCTATGCTGCTTTCTTTCTTCAATACTCTAGGAAAACGAATGAATTTCTTAATCTTCCATGTCGATCCTTTATACGGCGAGAGGGGAATTCAACACCACTCGTAAATTTATCAAGCAGTTGATGAATTTTATCCATGTTTGTGCAAGGTTGTAGCTTTGCCATTCAATGTCATTACTATTATTAGCTTCTCTTGCAATATAGCATATCAAAATGTTCTAAGAAAAATCTATATATATCGAGCCTAATTTCATGCAAAGATTTGTTTAATTCAATAAAAATTCTTCAATTTTTGAATATTAGCTTTCCATTATTGGCATATATACAATTAGAGTAAGCAATACATACCTAATATGAGTCAAACCCTATTGAGATTTCTAGGATTTAGTTTCTCCAAAACCTTCTTGTTATTGTTTTTATTACAATCATTTTCCGGAGAGAAGTGATTGAGAATAATGGATATTCTGGAGATCCTATTGTATGGACATATATATATCAATCACCCTGTCCATAGAAGCCTGAATTTGATGGAAAGATTTGTTCAGTTTAATAAAAATTCCTTTATTTTTGAAGATTTTGTTATTGAAGATGCTGTTTCCATTTTATTTTATTTTTGCCCTTGATATAGTATATAATAAAACTTTAAATAACATCAGACTTTCTAAATTATCTCTCTAATCTATTAAAAAGACATTGACAAGATTCTAAATATGCACACAGAAAAACACTTGCTAAAAGAACAACAAAGTTCAATTATTTTTCAACTCAATGCGCAAAGATGAAATTGAAAAAAAAAACTAGAGTCAACTCTAGTTAGCATGTCAAACATACAACCACAATTATGAGACTGAGATAACTCAGTAAAAAACAAATCAAAAGAATATCATGAAGCCTGATTCCCAACAAATCCCATGCAAAATGGTAGAAAAAAGCAATTAAAAAATAACACAAAAAAAAAACATGCAGACCCAGTTAAGCTCAGCAAAACCCGCTACCTAGATCAAGCAAATGGAATAACCCAATTATAATATCAACTTAATCTTGAAAAATAAAATTAAAAAATGATTGAATTAAAAAAAAGACTTGAGGCAATCTCATGGCTTAGACAATGAAATTAGGTTAACCTGGTAGAAAGAAAATAGAAGAAAAAACAAAGCCTAACTTCTTTTTTTATAAAAAAATCAATTGTCGAATGATGAAATTGAAAAAAAAAAATCAATGAAAAAACATCAACCGTAAAAAAAAATCGATATCAACTCAAGTTAACTTTTCAAACCCTTGACCCGTCAAATCAAAATCACCGTATCGGGAAAAACACAAAACTCAATTCAAAACTAACCACTTGGTGAATAATGAAAATGAAAATAAAAATTAATTTAACAAAAGGATCCAAAACCAAAAAAAATAACAATCACAAGAATAATGTTTAAATTTGAAAAAATTAATGAGACAACAACTTAAAATTTTGGATTGAAGGGTGAAATAAAAAACAAATTACAAAACAACTCAGAAGAAAAAATAGCAAACAAAAGAATGAAAAACATATTTGAAATGACAATAAAATGAGAAGAAAATTGTTGCTACCCAATGTTTTGCCCCCTTTTTTAAAATTTAAAATAAAAAATCTACTTTCAACGCATAGTTTTTAACGCACTCTTTGAGTCGAAGTTGATGTTGCTTTTTTTTTCAAAAGTCAAAAACACAAAATAAATATAAAAAATAGAAAAAATGCATTTATATTTTAGTGATCTAATTGTAATTGTGGAAATGAGAGAATTGATTTTCAAATTGGAAACCCTCTCACCAAGCAACCTAAATTTTAATCAAATGGTCCACAATCGATTTTCTTAATCCAAGGGTCCATATTTCCTTGCTTTGCCTCTCATTTGATTTAAATCTCTACCACTGGATTTCAAGAATTAATATCTACTACTCATTTTATATCAATCTCACATCAAGGACAACTACAATTAAACAAGCAACTAGGCATATAAATTTCTTCCAATTAGACATACAAAATTCAGTTATTCCTTAACATGTTCTTCCAAACACATATAAAAAGTTCTAACAAAACTCAATAACAATGCTATCAACATCTATAGTTTTGCATTTTTATGATCATAGTCATACACGTATTATATCACATAAACATTATCGCATTTACATTAATTTTTCGATGTATACTTCCTTTGCATGAGAAGTCAAATACATTCACAGTAATATTCAACTTTAGGTTCAATAATTCTCCTTAAATTTCCCAAATTTCAACAACATAAATGCTTAAGTCAATATACGTAACATAATACATAATGAAACTCCTTTAAAATCATTTTCTTTATAAATATATACGTTAATCTATCACAATATCACTTAACTACATACAATTCTACTTCATGCAATGTAACCACTCATTGGTCGACCATTGCGCCTTTAAGGATCCCATGGTTTTCTTCAGCATTTCTTCCTAAATTAATACCCAACTCAACTTAATCTAACCCAATTGATCAACTTATAGTCAATTTACATTTCCCCAAAATTTCACTCTGAACCCAAGCATCAATCTCATGATATCAACCTCAATTGTTATCTTTTCACATGAAATTGCTAGGTCAGGTGTAGAAGTCTTAACCAAAGATACACTACCAGAAAACTAGAGAAAACCAACGGAATTACCGACGGAAAGATTTCGTCGGTAATAATTACCGACGGACATAATTCCGTCTCAAAATCTGTCGGTATATACCGACCATTTCGTCGACGGGGTATACAGTTTGTCTGGAAATATGCAACGGCTTGGTGAAGTCAAGCGATTTTACCGACGGAATTACCGAGGGATTCAAACTGAGATAGCCGTACAGTGACGTGGCACTTTCACCGACGAAAGCACCGATGGAATCACCGACGGAATGAATCCGTCGGTGATTCCATCGGAAAAAACCATTATATACCCACCCATCTGCCAACACTCTCTTCCTCTGTTTCTCCTTCTTCTTCTTTCCCATCCCACCTCTCCCCTCCCAAACTACAGCCAACCTCCCTCCCATCCCAACTCTCCACTATTCTCAACACGAGCACTCAAGTTAATTTCTTATATCTTGTACGTGGTCACAATATCCGTTTCTTGTAGATTTTATCATTTTTTTGTAAGTAAATCTATCATTTTTAGTTTTAATATTTAATTGTGAATTTTATTGTTGTAGTATATGTATTTTGTTAACGTTTGTACTTGTTTAATTGTTATTTTTCAAAGAAACTTGTAGTATGAATGTATAATTTTTTAGTTGTTATAGTTTGTTTTAGATTTTGTCAAATTATATTTGTTTGTAAATTGTTGAAATTTTGTTTGAATTACACCGAATTAAATGTATCATTGTGATGAAATAAATAATTAATAGTTTGTTTAACGAGTCTTGTTTAATTGTTATCAATTCTATTTCAAAGTTGTGATTTCTGTAAATTTATATATGTATAAATTTGTATGTATGAACGTTGATAGTTGATAATTGATAATGAATATTTAACATAAGTGTTGTTTTAGTTTGTTGGATAATGTCGGGGAAAACAAATATTTTTATTATGTTTTATAGAGGTTCAATAGAAGTCATGGATGATCGTTCATGGATGTATCGGGACTCACCCCAAGGATTGCGGAGGATGGATTATTGTAACGGTGTCCAGGGTTTTATTAATTTCGCAACATCTATTTCGAGGAATTTTACTGATGGCGGTATTAGGTGTCCATGCAGGAAGTGTAAAAATTTAAAGTTTCTACATCAAGATGTTGTAACGATGCATCTTCTAACCAAAGGGTTCATGGAAGATTACCTGTGTTGGTATGCTCACGGAGAACTATTTGTTCCTGATGAGAGCATGGAAGAACAGGTGGTTGGGTCAACTTCTAGTGCTAGCAACATGCATGAAGTTGGAAATGAGAACAATAATCCTTACAGGAATATGGTTATGGATGCAATGAGAATGAGTGAAGGTAATGTCAGGGAATGTCCAATCGTAGAAGAAGAACCTAATGCAGATGCAGCAAGGTTTTTTGATCTGTTGAGAGATTCTGACGAACCATTATGGGATGACTGCACGAACCACAGTAAATTATCAGTCGTAGCATAGGTGTTCACCATCAAGTCAGATCACGGGTTGAGTGAGGTTGATTATGCAAGATTATTAAATGGGCGAGAAGCATTTTACCTGAAGGGAACAGGCTGAAAAAGAACTTCTATGCTGCCAAGTCCATGATGAAACCCCTCAGTTTAGGATACCAGAAAATTGATATATGCCCTAACTTCTGCATGTTATACTACCTTGAAAATGCTGAGATGACCGAGTGCATGACATGCGGGCATTCCCGTTACAAACCCAGAACTGGTAGAGGGAAGACTCCCATGACATATAAAAAACTTAGATACTTCCCAATCACACCTAGACTGCAGAGGTTATTCATGTCACCAAGGACTGCTGAGCACATGACATGGCACCAATCACACCATGAGGTTGATTGAGTGATGGTTCATCCTTCTGATGGTGAAGCCTGGAAACACTTTAACAGTATGCATCCTCACTTTTCAGCTGAATCAAGGAACGTGCGTCTTGGGTTGTGTACAGACAGATTCAACCTATTCGGGTCATTTGCTGCTCCTTATTCTTGTTGGCCGGTCATACTGACAGTTTATAACTTGCCACCGGGGATGTGTATGAGGCCGGAGTTCATGTTTTTATCTATGATCATACCAGGTCCGAGCAGTCCGGGGCAGAATATAGATGTTTGTCTTCGTCCGTTGATTGATGAGTTGACGCAGTTGTGGTCCTCTAGAGCTTTGACTTATGACATCTCGAGAAAACAAAATTTTGTTATGAGAGCGGCTTTGATGTGGACTATCAATGATTTCCCAGCTTATGGAATGGTTTCTGGTTGGAGCACGCATGGAAAGCTAGCATGTCCATACTGTATGGAGAACAACAAGGCATTCACGCTAACAAACGGGGGTAAAGCTTCTTTTTTTTACTGTCACCGTCGTTTCTTGCCACATAACCACAGGTACAGAAAGAACAGAAAGGATTTCTTTGTTGGCAGAGTTGAAAATGATGTTGCACCCTCGCGTCTTTCCAGTGAAGAATTATTTGATGTTGTGTCAGAGTACGGTGAAATTGTGTTTGGTCTCCAATCAGGTAAGCAGAAGTTTCCTGGTTTTGGTTTGACCCATAATTGGGTGAAGCGAAGTATGTTTTGGGAGCTTCCTTATTGGAAGACCAATCTTCTCCGCCATAACCTTGACGTCATGGACATTGAAAAGAACGTGTTTGAGAACATTTTCAACACCGTCATGGATGTGAAGGGGAAGACAAAGGACAACATCAAGGCTAGATTGGATGTAGCGCTGTTCTATAACCGTAAAAATATGGAGTTGGTTTGTGATGGGTCACGGGTCGCAAAACCAAGAGCAAGCTTCGTGCTAGAGAAAAACGCACAACTACTAGTCTACAAATGGCTTAAGAGTCTGTGTTTCCCCGATGAACATGCCTCGAACATATCAAGGCTGGTTAATACGGAGGAATACAGATTATATGGAATGAAGAGTCATGACTGCCATGTGTTTATGCAAACACTCATCCCATTAGCTTTTCGTGATTTGTTGCCAAAGGGGATATGGGATGCACTAACGGAGATTAGTCATTTCTTCAGAGATATATGCTCCAGCAAGTTGAATGTTGATCACATTGAAAGGCTTGAAAAGAATATCGTCGAGACAATATGCAAACTTGAGATGATATTCCCTCCATCATTTTTTGACTCAATGGAGCATCTACCCGTACATTTACCGTTTGAGGTAAAAGTTGGAGGACCGGTCCAGTACAGATGGATGTATCCATTCGAGAGGTTAGATATTACAGTTGCTATGACATTTATAATTAAATGTTTTTATTTTTATTTTAATGTTTTTAATTGATAATTTTGTATTAATATATATATATATATATATATATATATATATATATGCAGGTACTTGTTCAATCTTAAAAAAAAGGTTAAGAACAAGGCGCATGTTGAGGCGTCAATATGTGAGGCGTATATTGTTGAGGAGATCTCAACATTTATCTCATACTATTTCAAACCTCATTTGAGAACGAGGATAAACCGTGTTCCACGGCATGATGATGGTGGTGAAGTGCATTCAAGTGGGAACTTGTCAATATTCTCCAATCCTGGACGACCCACACCTAAAAATGTCGTGAGGGGAAGATATTTGTCTGAAATAGAGTTCAGACAAGCACACAATTATGTCCTATTTAACTGTGATGAGCTGAGACCTTTTATTAAGTAAGTAGATGTTCGACTTAAACTTTGTCAAGAGTGTACTATTTATGTTTTGTGATACCATACACTCATATAATTTGGAACAACCTTGCAGGCAACATCGACGATACTTACTGTCCAATAACTCACAGCTGACCGAATCCCAGATCTTTCAATTACAAGATGAACAATTTACCACATGGTTTAGAACACATGTAAGTCCTATCACAAACTCATTATCTCTTGCAATGTAATTAATTGTAGTCAATGTTACATAAAATCCGTTTATTGATTATTGTTGTATTTAATTTACAAGTTAGATTTATCAAATGGGAGGTAATGCTGCTATTTCACTGTCTTTACTATGTCTGGGCCCTGAAAGAAAAGTCAAGTGCTATAACGGGTATTTTATCAATGGATATGTCTTTCATACTGAAGAATACAGGCATGGAAGAAAGACATACAACATCGGTGTTTGTATTAAGGGATCGACTTCTAATGAGTTTGAAGTTGACTACTACTGTAGATTGGAAGAGGTCATCGAACTGCAATATCATAGCGAGCAAAATAGAGTGTTTTTATTCAAATGCTATTGGTATGACACAACTGATAGAGGAATCAGAGTAGATCCTCACTATGGTCTCGTTGAAATCAACTCAAAAGCTAAACACCGCAACGTAAACAACGTCTTTGTTTTCGCAAAGCAATGCCAACAAGTTTATTACACATACACCCCTTCCTTTAGAAAGGACCGATCAAGAGTTGATTGGTTATCTGTTTTAAAAACAAAACCCAAGGGTCGTGTCGAGGTTGTTCAGGATGAGAACGAAGACACAAGTGTGATAGATGAAGTCTTTCAAGCTAGTGAGTTGGTTGAACCATACCGAGTTGCTCCGTCGATTGACTTAGAAGAAAATTTGAATTTTCATGTTTTCAACGATTGTCTTGTTGATGTTGACGCAGAGGAGTTGAATGTTGTTCTGAGCTCTACTAGTGGAAAAAATAATGTTGTTGAAGAAGATGATAACGAAATTAAAGAGTGCGATGAAGCTGATGATAACAATTCAATAGAGGACGAAGATGAAAATTCCGACTAACTAAACATGTTATAAAGCCTTATTTTATAATGTAATAATTTGAAACATGAAATATTTATTCTTCTTTAATGGTCAGCCCTTGTTATTGTGCTGTGTGTGCTGTAAGATTGCAATTCAAGATTTTATGGCAGGGTTACATAAAAAAAATAAGAAAAATTTACGGTTTCACCGACGGGTATACCGACGGACTATAACCCGTCGGTATTTCACAGAGAGTTGCAAAAAAATTACGGGATTGTGCCACAATCACCGACGGGTATACCGACGGACAATAACCCGTCGGTATTTCATAGAGAGTTGCAAAAAAATTACGGGATTGTGCCACAATCACCGACGGGTATACCGACAGATTTACGCACATCCCGAAGCGCATGCATGTCTGACACGTGTCCGTCTGCACAAATACCAACGGCTTTACCGACGTAAAATACCAACGGAATCACCGACGGATTTACGCACATCCCGAAGCGCACGCATGTCTGACACGTGTCCGTCTGCACAAATACCGACGGATCGAAAAGTCTGGCGGGATTTTTGAACTTTTTTTGGTGCGCATTTCAATTAATTTCCGACGGTATTACCGATGAAATTTAATGCCACCGACAACAATTAATTTCCGTCGGTAATACCGTCGGAAAAATTGCTATATATAACCCCCCCATCCCCCCACTTGGTTCATTTTCTTCTCTGCTTCCGTTTCTCTTCTTCTCCATTTCTCTTCTCCTCTCGGTTTATATTTAGCTTTTAGAAGGGATTTTATTGTTTTGGTGGTAGTTTTAAAAGGTATGTATTCTTTTTTCTTTATCTTTGTATTTTTTTTATTTTAATTATGATTATTTTTTTTGGTGTTCTTTGTTTTGTGTATTGTTTGTAGATAAAATCTTAAATTCAACACACTATTAAGGTAAGCATTTTTTATTCCCAAATTTATTTTGAATTGATATAGTGTTTTTTAGTTTTGTGTATTGTTTGTTTTGTGTTTATGTTGTTTTGTGTAGTGTTTTTTAGTTTTTTAATTTTATTTATTAATTTTATGATATTATTGTTTGTATTGCTATAATTGTTATTGTTGAATTTATGTTAAAAATGTTAATTTATATATATAGAATTACATTTAATTAGTTTATCTTAATTTAGGATATTATTGTTTGTATTGCTATAATTGTTATTGTTGAATTTATGTTAAAAATGTTAATTTATATATATAGAATTACATTTAATTAGTTTATCTTAATTTAGGATATTATTGTTTACATGTCATTGTTATTGCTTATTGTTATATTTTTATATTTATGCGTACACGTTAATTTCTATTTTGAGGTCCATTAGGGTCGATCGTGTTAGGAATGATATTGATTTAGTTACCTTTTGCTTTTGACCATGTAATTATTTATAAATTAAGAGTCTTGTCTCCTAAAACATGAAATGTAATATTAATCCGTAAATTTGAATGTATGACTTTAATCTAATGTTTGTAACTTTAAGTACCAATTTAACAATGAATGTTCATAGTTGAAATTGATTCTTTTACTTGAATATCATTATATGATGTTATTGAATAAAATGTTGTGTTGATGATAATGAGTTGAGTTGAGATCCAGGATGATTGGATCGGGATGTGAAATAAAATTGGAAGTGTGATATGATTTTGTCGATAACTTGGGACCCCCCAGTATAGGGGAGACTCTGTCGAATTTTTTTTAAAATAATCGAAGTTAATTATGTAATTATTCTTATAAATTTATATAAATGCGTAGAATGAAATCTACAGCACGTCATCAGAAGATGGTTGCAGCTAGTTCTTCTAGCAGCGAGGAGGACGTATCCTTAGGTGCTGATCACGGAGAGGAATCTACGCCAACTTGTGATGCTGCCTCTTCTAGCGCGGTTTCATAACACAGAAGCGGTGTGCCTTCACAGCAGGGTCAATTCAACCGCAAGTACCAGGCACAATGGAAGGATGACCTCTCAATGTAAGTTTGTTTAGGTTTTAGTTTTTTTTTATATACTTATAACATAATTTATGAACAACTAATTAATATTACTACTTTTATTTAATTTCAGGTTCACAAACATTGAGGCTGTAAGGACTATAACATTGGTGTTTAAATCGTCGATGGAGATTCCATTGTTTCAATGGAGCCAGGTTTCCAGACATCCTGAGTGGAAACCTAATATCGATGCATGGTTTAAGCGATTTCAGGTCGGTGTTAATTTTTAATTTCCAGCTTATTTTTAATAAATGATTTTTATAATTTTATATCTTGTACTATTTTTATTTTATATGAATTATTTATATATACAGAACAAATTTGAGTGGGATAGGGCGGACAACAATGTTGTGAAGAGGGTATGGGAGAATCACGCGGCAACTAGGTAACATCGAAAATAATATTTATTTTTGTTTTATAATTTTATGTTTTAAATTCTAATTTGTTACTATGGAAGTAGGTTGCGTGATTTTTGGTATGACACCCAAAAAAAATCAAAAAAACATGCGAGGGATAACGGTCTTGAAGGATGGAATGAGGTGGCGGTTTGGCAGGAATTCAAACTGCCATTCATCTCGGGGGAAATATGGACGACATATATTGAGCACATGACCTCAGAGCGGTTCTCACGGCGCTCACAGTCCAGCGCCGACAACCGGAACCAGCAAATTCATGGTTCGGTGACCACGCACACTGGCGGATCCGTCCCATTTAGCGCACATGCAAAGCGGATGGTAAGATTAATTTTAATGAAATATATCGTTAATTAATTTGTCGTTCCTTATAATATATTTAACTTTCAACCTATTTTTTCCTTACAGGCTGCGTCTCTTGGACGTGAACCGAGTCCAATGGAGCTGTTTGTAGAGACGCATGTGCGGAGTCAAGACCGCCAAAAGGGGGTGCAGCAGTTCGTGGACAACCGTGCTCAGCACTTCGTGGTATGTTCGTTCATTCATTTTATTTTGTAAGTTATTATTTTCTTGAATTGCATCTTGAATTGCATTTGATGATTTTTTTACCAATGGAATTTTCAGGAGACCTATAATAGCCGATTGAGGGAGAGATATGGGGACAATCCGTCGACCCATCCAGATTTCGATCCAGATTTGTGGATGGAGGCGGGATCGTCTGGTGGACCCGATAAAAATCGGGTCTACGGGCTCTCCAACACTACGGCTGAAAACTTGCGTTCGGCTCGTAGTGTCTCAACTGTTGGAAACTCTCCATCAGTATCGAACACCTAGTCTGAGGAGTTCATTGCGTTGAAACAACAATATCAACAATTCTCGACGAATTATGATGAGCTCCGTCAAATAGTCATGGAGATGAGATCAAAGATGGGTGACGATACTTCTGCAGCTTCTTTTTGGCCGTATGGTCCCGGGAACAACTAGCCTCCTCCTCCTCCTCCTCCTCCAGCTCCGCTGCTATTCTAGTTTAATTTTGTTTTTTAAACACATTAAATTTGTAATGAATATTATTTAACATTACTTTTATATTTTTAATGTTTAATCCAATTTTATTTGTTTATTAAGGTTTTTTACTATTAATAAATTATTTTTTTATATATTTTAAATACATACCGACGGCTTTACCGACGGATAATTTCTGTCGGTATTTCACAGAGAGTTGCCAAACAATTACCAGCCATGCTATAATTACCGACGGAATCAATCCGTCGGTGATTCAATACAGACGGATTTACCGACGGATAATATCCATCGGTATTTCACAGAGGGTTGGCAAACAATTACCAGCCATGCCATAATTACCGACGGATATGCCGTCGGTAATTACCGTTGAAATTGCAGATGGATTTATTTCGTCGGTAATGTTCCCGCGGGAAAAATTTTTTTTGGCGCGCGCGTATCCGTCTGTAAGACCGTCGGTGGGTGTTTTTTTTTATTTGCGACAGACTTAGCAACGGAAATGGGAGTTACCGACGACTGGTATACCGACGGATGTATTCCGTCGGTAATGATTTCACCGATGGATTTCATTCCTGTCACCGACGGAATTAGTCCGTCGGTAAAACTGTTTAATGATGTAGTGATAATTGAGTCTTCGAACCCTAACTTTTCAAAATCTTCCATATTTTCCCCTTTTTTCCTCTTTTCTCTTAACATTCTCTCTCTAACTCAATCTTTTCTCTCTTTGGTTTTTTTCAATTCCAAGAGTTGATGTGTTTTTATCTCTGAAAACACTCTCTAGCCTTTAGAGGTGCAAGAATAGAAGAAAAACGAAAAGTGGTCTCCTTTCCCAAAACAACACCCCGTCAGTTTTATAAAGCCAATAATCAAAACGGTTTGACTATTTTGAGAAATGGTCCGACAGGTTAAGCAAATAGGTCTAGCTGTTTCTCAAAATGAATGGACCATTTTAGCTCCTGGAAAATTTGACATTTTGGCCAAAAACCCTTTCTTTTTCCATCTTCTTAACACTTTTTTCCCAATTTATTCTTTTCATTTTTTTTCATACCATTAAAGTATAATTCCAATGATTTTATTTTTATTTTTTATTTTTATTTTTATTTTATTTATCCCGGGGTTTACACAAAGAATTTCGTTCTGGTTAAAGAGAATTGTCATATTGAGATTTTAGGTTAACTGAGCTATAAACAAAGATTTCCGTTCTAGTTAAAGGGGATCGACAAATTGAGATCTTAGGTTAGTCTAATAGAAGACAAAGATTTTAGGTTCTGGTTAAAGGGAATCACCGAATTAGGATTTCAAGTTAATCGATCTGTGAAACCAAAGTTCTAGTTAAAAGAAATCACTAAGATGCAAGATTTCAAGTCAACTGAGCTGAGAGCAAAAGTTGTTGAGGAGGCATTTGTTGACCAAAATAGTTGAATTATAGTTCTGGTTGAAAATGATTGTTGGGAAGATAGAGTTTTAGGTCAACTGAACTAAAACTTTGAGAAGATTAAGTTTTGAAGAACAATCTTTCTGTATTTACAAACTTACAATGAAAAGCACTTGATAAGTTTTTACTCTGTAAGAATTATAAAGAGACGGCATTTGTTACTATTAAATTTTGATCCACTTTTCAAAATGTTCCGGGGAAAAAAAAAAACCCAGAAAATATGTTGACATAATTGCATCATTTTCAACGTCTTTCCAAATAATTTTAAATAAAAAATATACTATCCATGCATTTAGTTTTTAACGCGCTTATTGTATCAATATTAATGTTGCTCTTTTTTAAAAAAAAGTCAAAACACAAAGACAAATCAACAAAGAAAAAAGAAAAAAAATGCATTTATATTTTAGTGATCTAATTATAATTTTGGAATGGAGAAGACAAATTTTAAATTTGAAAACCCTCTCACCAGCAACCCAACTTTTAATCAAATGGTCCACAATCAATTTTCTTAGTCCAATGACAGTCGTTGATTCTTCCACCACCAGAATTGCCTCCTTGACCTCTCTACTATCAATATCATCACCATAAGCCTCCACCTCGAGTACCACCAGCAACTCTCTATAAAACCAAAACCAAAACCAATGGCAGCTAGCACCATGTCCACTAAGTGAAACAAGTCCATGTTCCAGTCATTTATGAAAGCTTTTTCACTATCGCTTTAGCTTTCCACCCGACATCACTCACTCTCTCTCTCTCTCTCTCTCTCTCTCTCTTAAAACCCATCTCCACTAACGCTGGGTGCCACACAATCCAATTTCGATCTGACCCCAATATGACAACCTGATCATATCCACGATTAGAACACAATACCAACAACCTACCCCTTTCTTGGAAATGGCAGGTGAAGGTGAAAACTAGTATAAAAGGAAATCATTTGGGAACTAAAGAAAAGAAAATAAAATGAACTGCCTTGTGTGATTTTGTTTTTTTGTACGTAATGGTGACACTCACCGCCAACACAAGGATAAGAAGAGTAAAAAACGTTCTAGAACCAACTTTTTTCTCTCTTCACGGGCGACAACACGTGGGTTCACGCACCACCATTCGCGTGGAGAGTGAGACCAACGCGTTGCCATTGTTCCTCGACTCCCGAAAGCTTCCTAGCACTGTTCTTGGGTTCCCAACAGATTCTCCAGATTAATTTGTGAATTTTGGGAGGCCTGTTTTGTAGATTCTAAATGTTTAATGTGTGTGTGTGTTTGAATTATTTTTAATTTTGGTGATTTGTAAAAATATAATTGTAGGATGTGTGAGTAAAAACTATAATAAAAATGAAGGATATGCGTGTGTTTCATTTGCTTTCTATTACCTTTTTATTTTGTGTTAAATAGACAAAACAAAAGAGAAAAAAGATGAAAAGATATATATTTTTTTATTTTCCTTAACCAAATGTTTTAATTGAATATGGTAAAAAAAATCCTTAAAATTATTTGAGCAATTTTTTTAAAAAATGTGAAATATTTTTGCATTTAAAAAAAAGAATATATTGCACGGATTTTTGTAAAATGCCAAAAGATTTTGGCCTGTATTTTAAAAACTATTAATAATTTATTTTTCGCAAGAAGAATATATTATTCACTTGTAATATAAGGATAAAAAACCTAAAAGGAGTTAATATAAAAATATTATAAGGGATAATAATTTTATTTTACTTACTTTAATATAAGAATCTCTAAAAGAATAGATAGGGTCCCTAGTAACCACGAGGAGGGCACGCCAACAACTTATAGAGATCAACGCAAATCCTGAGGAGATGAGAGACAAAATAGGAAAAGAAGAATAAAATATCACCGAGGAATGCAGTGTTTAGCCATCGGAGGAAGCTGCACGCACCACCAGAGCGCTGTGACTTGCTTCACTTATTGCATGTGCATTGCACGCACCAACCAATCTTTACATGAACATTAACTTTACTCCTCTGTATTTGATTTAGCGTAAAATCTGGTTCTTCAACCCCTAATTACTTCAAATTAGTAGAATTTAGTTTTATTCTGACAAACCAAGCACCAAAAATTTTCTTGGATATTACGAGGTCTCTATATCTAGGCAATCAAAATAAACGATTAAGCCAATTCCTAAAAATACCAAATCTAAAGAATAAAATTAAAAACAATCTTATCACTCTTTAAAGCCTTGACGATAACATGCTTTGTTTTTTACTATTGGATGCAAATTCTCATATTCAATTTTTTTATGTAATAAGATTGAAAATTATGGAAGGATTTTTAATTTGAGAAAAGATCGAAATACGTGATTTGTTTTTTTACCCTTGTATAAAATTATCTTACAATGCCAAATGAAAAGGTAAATAAAAATATAGTACTATGTCAAGGTTTTTGGTGTCATACTAGATTGGTAGCCCTACAACCAAGTCCTTAATAGGGCTTGAATTTTTCCAAATCTTAAAAGTGAGTCCTCAAACCTTTAATTGTTGTAAATCAATAAATTTAAATTTTTCTCAACATCCTTTTTTATAAGTAAACAAAACAATGCACCAAGCCCAAACCTATAGTATTGCAATGTCAAATAACCAATTTTTCTTTTGAAAAAAGAAATTGAAGGACCAAAACATAAAATACTAAATGACAAAAAAAAAGAAGAAGAAATCACCACTATTAATTCAAAGAAGAGATTTAAGGTTTTTTGTACTTGTAATATGGTAATCATTGCATAAATATTTATTGGCTAAATAAAAAGATCATTAATTAATTTTTAGTATTTAACCTTATTTCAAAAACATTGTATGGATTTTTTGCAATATAACGTTTATATAATTTTTAAAAAATGATAACATTCTTAAAAGAATAAGTTTCATGACTTAATTCAGCAATGATCATTTATTTTTGGAGATATTATATATTTGGCTTGTGAAATTGTTAATTTTTGTATTCTACTTTAAGTTTTCCACTTCTGATATGAATTTATTTTTCTATTTTTTATAAAATACTTTTAAAATGCATACTATTGTAGTTTTAGTTCTTCTATTAAAACATCTACAAGGATTTATTAATTGAGTGCCTTCAATTTTCAAAGTTCAGAAACGTGTGTAGAGTAACAAATTCAATTAAACAACAATCAATTATTCAAAGTTAAGTAATATTCGTTTCACGTCATATTTGACAATGTTAATTAATATTTTTTAAAAAAATCATTAAACAAAAATTTAATTATTCTAATTAAAAAAAATAAGAGTAGAAGGAAATTTGTACAAAAAAAAGGGCATGTACCATAAGTAATAAACAAAAAAAAATAAAGGAAAAATCTTGTAGGGTTGCTATATGATTTATACTCTTTTTGCTTCTTCTTTTTATACGTAAGATTGAAGATTTATTGAAATTAAATTGTAAAAGAAACCAAGCGATCTTGTATTTAAAATTAAAATAATAAAATTTTATTCATCTGTTTAATCAAAATTACAAGATGGACTTCTCCATCTAAAAACGAGCCTATGAATGACGAAACCAAAAGAATTTCAGATGGAAGTCCCTATCTTCAACATCCGGGTGCGCTCATTATCCCAGAAATTATGGGCTTAACGTTAGAACATTGGGATTTTGAAGGGCCGTCTGGTCCGCTATATGCAAGTTTAATGTCAGCAAGCTCCACCTTCTCACATGGGAAGCCACTGCTGCAAGCAATCTGCACAACAACCGGAGTTGCGGAAGTTCCCCTTATATTCTTAAAACTAACACCACTGATCTTCACTTTTGATGGAGCCTGCAAAAGAAAAAAAGAAAGAACATTAAGACCCCAATAGACTTTTAGCAATCTCCCTAGCACTAAGGAACATAAAAAAATTAATATGCTTGTGTAGGCGTTCTTCAGAATTGCATTATGGATCTAGCATGATGCAACCAATTATGGAATGCAGTGCACAACATGTTTGCTTCACAGTCAATACTATGAATTGCGTTGAAACATTTTTTTTCATAAGATGAAAAAAAGAATTTGATAAATTGTGGAGTGTTTGAGCCACGAATTGGGTAAAATATTGTCACAGTAATTTAGTACTGTGAAAATATCCTTATGGTAACAGAAAAAGCAATACCTTTAGACTGCATTGGTTCCATGGGCAATACACTTGATCTATGATGACAGGGTTTTGGACATTGTTCATGACAATATCCTCAAAATGCATGTTAGATGCGACACCACCGTATAAAGCTGGCCAAGATTTTATTCTAACGCCATTTGTAGTATCTGAGAGGGTGCAATTCTTGACAAATATTCCAGAAACAGGTTTCTCATTGGGGTATTTCCCTAAACTTCCAACACTGATGCCATGGCCAGGTCCACATGTTACTCCTGTGATATGTAGTTCTTCGGTGCCATCTCCCACGGAGATACAATCATCGCCTGTGCCAATTTTTGAATCGATAATGTAGATCCCAGTAGATTGGCCGACATGGATTCCATCGGTGTTTACACTCTCACCAGGTGCACTCACGGTAAAATGCTGGAAGGTGAGGTTTTTGCACCCCAAGACGTTAACATGAAAGTTCTTGCTATCTCGAGTAGTTATATCTCGGACTAATGCATTGGTGATGAAATCGAACCTTAAATTCTGATCCATGTTAGAAGCAAACAAAAAGCAAATGATTAAAGAAACTTTGGTAGTGCCATAACATATAATTAAAAAATAAGGAAATTAGGCTTCATAATGGTGATTAGATTACCATTGGGAGGCTGTCACAATCTTTATCTTTCTGACATGTACTTTTGCTCCACGCAGCCTTTCCCTGCCCATCAAAAGTGCCGCTTCCCGACAATGTAAATTTATCAACGTGTCCGAAATTAACCCAATGCCCTCCTGAGAACTGATTTGGGTCAACCGGTGCCTTCAACATGCCATCAACTTGGAGCTCAATCGCAGCCTTGCAAGGACCTGCTAGAGTCAATTTCCGTAACGAGTATGTCCCACTTGGAATAAGAACTTTGCTGGGGTTTGTTGAAGCACAAGCATCTTTCCAAGCATTGGTTAAAGCCTAAAAATGGAAAGAGAAGGGAAATATTTAGAGAGGATCAGTAGGTCTCAAATTCGGGTGTTATAAGGAAACGTAAATAAGTTCTGACTCGAATACTATATATTCAGCTATTTAAAAATCAAACGCATGCATGCGAGAAAATATACAAGATACCTCTGTGATATCTTTATCGGAACCATATTTAGTCACATCGAAGACACCTTTTGATTGGGCTTTAGCAGTTGATGCTAACAATAAAAACAGTGAGAATGATATTATTGCTGAGGAGACAACTTTCAGGCCCATCTTTTTGTCAGCTATGTTGCTTTCTTTCTTCAATACTCTAGGAAAACGAATGAATTTCTTAATCTTCCATGTCGATCCTTTATACGGCGAGAGGGGAATTCAACACCACTCGTAAATTTATCAAGCAGTTGATGAATTTTGTCCATGTTTGTGCAAGGTTGTAGCTTTGCCATTCAATGTCATTGCTATTATTAGCTTCTCTTGCAATATAGCATATCAAAATGTTCTAAGAAAAATCTATATATATCGAGCCTAATTTCATGCAAAGATTTGTTTAATTCAATAAAAATTCTTCAATTTTTGAATACTAGCTTTCCATTATTGGCATATATACAATTAGAGTAAGCAATACATACCTAATATGAGTCAAACCCTATTGAGATTTCTAGGATTTAGTTTCTCCAAAACCTTCTTGTTATTGTTTTTATTACAATCATTTTCCGGAGAGAAGTGATTGAGAATAATGGATATTCTGGAGATCCTATATATTGTATGGACATATATATATCAATCACCCTGTCTATAGAAGCCTGAATTTAATGGAAAGATTTGTTTAGTTTAATAAAAAATTCCTTTATTTTTGAAGATTTTGTTATTGAAGATGATGTTTCCATTTTTTTTTTTTTGCCCTTGATATAGTATATAATAAAACTTTAAATAACATCAGACTTTCTAAATTATCTCTGTAATCTATTAAAAAAACATTGACAAGATTCTAAATATGCACACAGAAAAACACTTGATAAAAAAACAACAAAGTTCAATTATATTTCAACTCAATGCGCAAAGATGAAATTGAAAAAAAAAACTAGAGTCAACTCTAGTTAGCACGTCAAAATATACAACCACAATTATGAGACTGAGATAACTCAGTAAAAAACAAATCAAAAGAATATCATGAAGCCTGATTCCCAACAAATCCCATGCAAAATGGTAGAAAAAAGCAATTAAAAAATAAGACCAAAAAAAACATGGAGACCCAGTTAAGCTCAACAAAACCCACTACCTAGATCAAGCAAATGGAATAACCCAATTATAATATCAACTTAATCTTGAAAAATAAAACTAAAAAATGATTGAATTAAAAAAAAGACTTGAGGCAATCTCATAGCTTAGACAATGAAATTCGGTTAACCTGGTAGAAAGAAAATAGAAAAAAAAACAAAGCCTAACTTCTTTTTTTATAGAAAAATCAATTGTCGAATGATGAAATTGAAAAAGAAAATCAATGAAAAAACATCTACCCTTAAAAAAATAATCGATATCAACTCAAGTTAATTTTTCAAACCCTTGACCCGTCAAATCAAAATTACCATATCGGGAAAAACTCAAAACTCAATTCAAAACTAACCACTTGGTGAAGAATGAAAATGGAAAAAAAAAAATTAATTTTACAAAATAACCTAAAAAATAGCAATCCAAAGAATGAGGACCAAATTTAAAATATAAAAAAATATTGAGTGGAGAACTAACAGTTTTGGATTGAATGATGAAATTAAAAAAACAAATCAATTTAACAAAAGGATCCAAAAAAAAATTAACAATCACAAGAATAATGATTAAATTTGAAAAAATTAATGAGAAAACAACTTAAAATTTTGGATTGAAGGGTGAAATTAAAAAAAAATTACAAAACAACTTAGAAGAAAAAATAGCAAACAAAAGAATGAAAAACATATTTGAAATGACAATAAAATGAGAAGAAAATTGTTGCTACCTAATGTTTTACCCCAGTTTTCAAAATTTAAAATAAAAAATCTACTTTCAACGCGTAGTTTTTAACGCACTCATTGAGTCGATGTTAATGTTGCATTTTTTTTCAAAAGTCAAAAACACAAAATAAATAGAAAAAATAGAAAAAATGCATTTATATTTTAGTGATCTAATTGTAATTGTGGAAAGGAGAGAATTGATTTTCAAATTGGAAACCCTCTCACCAAGCAACCCAAATTTTAATCAAATGGTCCCCAATCGATTTTCTTAATCCAAGGGTCCATATTTCCTTGCTTTGCCTCTCATTTGATTTAAATCTCTACCACTGGATTTCAAGAATTAATATCTACTACTCATTTTATATAAATCTCACATCAAGAACAACTACAATTAAACAAGCAACTAGGCATATAAATTTCTTCCAATTAGACATACAAAATTCAGTTATTTCTTAACATGTTCTTCCAAACATATATAAAAAGTTCTAACAAAACTCAATAACAATGCTATCAACATCTATAGTTTTGCATTTTTATGATCATAGTCATACATGTATTATATCACATAAACATTATTGCATTTACATTAATTTTTCGATGTATACTTCCTTTGCATGAGACGTCAAATACATTCACAGTAAGATTCAACTTTAGGTTCAATAATTCTCCTTAAATTTCCCAAATTTCAACAACATAAATGCTTAAGTCAATATACGTAACCTAATACATAACGAAACTCCTTTAAAATCATTTTCTTTATAAATATATACGTTAATCTATCACAATATCACTTAACTACATACAATTCTACTTCATGCAATGTAACCACTCATTGGGCGACCATTGAGGCTTTAAGGATCCCATGGTTTTCTTCAGCATTTCTTCCTAAATTAATACCTAACTCCTAACCCAATTGATCAACTTATAGACAATTTACATTTCCCTAAAATTTCACTCTAAACCCAAGCATCAATCTCATGATGTCAACCTCAATTGTTATCTTTTCACATGAAATTGCTAGGTCAGGTGTAGAAGTCCTAACCGAAGATAATTGAGTCTTCGAACCCTAACTTTTCAAAATCTTCCATATTTTCCTCTTTTTTCCTCTTTTCTCTTAACATTCTCTCTCTAACTCAATCTTTTCTCTCATTGGTTTTTTTCAATTCCAAGAGTGGATGTGTTTTTATCTCTGAAAACACTCTCTAGCCTTTAAAAGTGCAAGAATAAAAGAAAAAAAAAAAGTGGTCTCCTTTCCCAAAACAACACCCCGTCAGTTTTATAAAGCCAATAATCAAAACGGTTTGACTATTTTGAGAAATGGTCCGACAGGTTCAGCAAATAGGTCTAGTTGTTTCTCAAAATGATTGGACCATTTTAGCTCCTGGAAAATTTGACATTTTGGCCAAAAACCCTTTCTTTTTCCATCTTCTTAACACTTTTTTCCCAATTTATTCTTTTCATTTTTTTTCATACCATTAAAGTATAATTCCAATGATTTTATTTTTATTTTTTATTTTTATTTTTATTTTATTTATCCCGGGGTTTACACAAAGAATTTCGTTCTGGTTAAAGAGAATTGTCATATTGAGATTTTAGGTTAACTGAGCTATAAACAAAGATTTCCGTTCTAGTTAAAGGGGATCGACAAATTGAGATCTTAGGTTAGTCTAATAGAAGACAAAGATTTTAGGTTCTGGTTAAAGGGAATCACCGAATTAGGATTTCAAGTTAATCGATCTGTGAAACCAAAGTTCTAGTTAAAAGAAATCACTAAGATGCAAGATTTCAAGTCAACTGAGCTGAGAGCAAAAGTTGTTGAGGAGGCATTTGTTGACCAAAATAGTTGAATTATAGTTCTGGTTGAAAATGATTGTTGGGAAGATAGAGTTTTAGGTCAACTGAACTAAAACTTTGAGAAGATTAAGTTTTGAAGAACAATCTTTCTGTATTTACAAACTTACAATGAAAAGCACTTGATAAGTTTTTACTCTGTAAGAATTATAAAGAGACGGCATTTGTTACTATTAAATTTTGATCCACTTTTCAAAATGTTCCGGGGAAAAAAAAAAACCCAGAAAATATGTTGACATAATTGCATCATTTTCAACGTCTTTCCAAATAATTTTAAATAAAAAATATACTATCCATGCATTTAGTTTTTAACGCGCTTATTGTATCAATATTAATGTTGCTCTTTTTAAAAAAAAGTCAAAACACAAAGACAAATCAACAAAGAAAAAAGAAAAAAATGCATTTATATTTTAGTGATCTAATTATAATTTTGGAATGGAGAAGACAAATTTTAAATTTGAAAACCCTCTCACCAGCAACCCAACTTTTAATCAAATGGTCCACAATCAATTTTCTTAGTCCAATGACAGTCGTTGATTCTTCCACCACCAGAATTGCCTCCTTGACCTCTCTACTATCAATATCATCACCATAAGCCTCCACCTCGAGTACCACCAGCAACTCTCTATAAAACCAAAACCAAAACCAATGGCAGCTAGCACCATGTCCACTAAGTGAAACAAGTCCATGTTCCAGTCATTTATGAAAGCTTTTTCACTATCGCTTTAGCTTTCCACCCGACATCACTCACTCTCTCTCTCTCTCTCTCTCTTAAAACCCATCTCCACTAACGCTGGGTGCCACACAATCCAATTTCGATCTGACCCCAATATGACAACCTGATCATATCCACGATTAGAACACAATACCAACAACCTACCCGTTTCTTGGAAATGGCAGGTGAAGGTGAAAACTAGTATAAAAGGAAATCATTTGGGAACTAAAGAAAAGAAAATAAAATGAACTGCCTTGTGTGATTTTGTTCTTTTGTACGTAATGGTGACACTCACCGCCAACACAAGGATAAGAAGAGTAAAAAACGTTCTAGAACCAACTTTTTTCTCTCTTCACGGGCGACAACACGTGGGTTCACGCACCACCATTCGCGTGGAGAGTGAGACCAACGCGTTGCCATTGTTCCTCGACTCCCGAAAGCTTCCTAGCACTGTTCTTGGGTTCCCAACAGATTCTCCAGATTAATTTGTGAATTTTGGGAGGCCTGTTTTGTAGATTCTAAATGTTTAATGTGTGTGTGTGTTTGAATTATTTTTAATTTTGGTGATTTGTAAAAATATAATTGTAGGATGTGTGAGTAAAAACTATAATAAAAATGAAGGATATGCGTGTGTTTCATTTGCTTTCTATTACCTTTTTATTTTGTGTTAAATAGACAAAACAAAAGAGAAAAAAGATGAAAAGATATATATTTTTTTATTTTCCTTAACCAAATGTTTTAATTGAATATGGTAAAAAAAATCCTTAAAATTATTTGAGCAATTTTTTTAAAAAATGTGAAATATTTTTGCATTTAAAAAAAAGAATATATTGCACGGATTTTTGTAAAATGCCAAAAGATTTTGGCCTGTATTTTAAAAACTATTAATAATTTATTTTTCGCAAGAAGAATATATTATTCACTTGTAATATAAGGATAAAAAACCTAAAAGGAGTTAATATAAAAATATTATAAGGGATAATAATTTTATTTTACTTACTTTAATATAAGAATCTCTAAAAGAATAGATAGGGTCCCTAGTAACCACGAGGAGGGCACGCCAACAACTTATAGAGATCAACGCAAATCCTGAGGAGATGAGAGACAAAATAGGAAAAGAAGAATAAAATATCACCGAGGAATGCAGTGTTTAGCCATCGGAGGAAGCTGCACGCACCACCAGAGCGCTGCGACTTGCTTCACTTATTGCATGTGCATTGCACGCACCAACCAATCTTTACATGAACATTAACTTTACTCCTCTGTATTTGATTTAGCGTAAAATCTGGTTCTTCAACCCCTAATTACTTCAAATTAGTAGAATTTAGTTTTATTCTGACAAACCAAGCACCAAAAATTTTCTTGGATATTACGAGGTCTCTATATCTAGGCAATCAAAATAAACGATTAAGCCAATTCCTAAAAATACCAAATCTAAAGAATAAAATTAAAAACAATCTTATCACTCTTTAAAGCCTTGACGATAACATGCTTTGTTTTTTACTATTGGATGCAAATTCTCATATTCAATTTTTTTATGTAATAAGATTGAAAATTATGGAAGGATTTTTAATTTGAGAAAAGATCGAAATATGTGATTTGTTTTTTTACCCTTGTATAAAATTATCTTACAATGCCAAATGAAAAGGTAAATAAAAATATAGTACTATGTCAAGGTTTTTGGTGTCATACTAGATTGGTAGCCCTACAACCAAGTCCTTAATAGGGCTTGAATTTTTCCAAATCTTAAAAGTGAGTCCTCAAACCTTTAATTGTTGTAAATCAATAAATTTAAATTTTTCTCAACATCCTTTTTTATAAGTAAACAAAACAATGCACCAAGCCCAAACCTATAGTATTGCAATGTCAAATAACCAATTTTTCTTTTGAAAAAAGAAATTGAAGGACCAAAACATAAAATACTAAATGACAAAAAAAAAGAAGAAGAAATCACCACTATTAATTCAAAGAAGAGATTTAAGGTTTTTTGTACTTGTAATATGGTAATCATTGCATAAATATTTATTGGCTAAATAAAAAGATCATTAATTAATTTTTAGTATTTAACCTTATTTCAAAAACATTGTATGGATTTTTTGCAATATAACGTTTATATAATTTTTAAAAAATGATAACATTCTTAAAAGAATAAGTTTCATAACTTAATTCAGCAATGATCATTTATTTTTGGAGATATTATATATTTGGCTTGTGAAATTGTTAATTTTTGTATTCTACTTTAAGTTTTCCACTTCTGATATGAATTTATTTTTCTATTTTTTATAAAATACTTTTAAAATGCATACTATTGTAGTTTTAGTTCTTCTATTAAAACATCTACAAGGATTTATTAATTGAGTGCCTTCAATTTTCAAAGTTCAGAAACGTGTGTAGAGTAACAAATTCAATTAAACAACAATCAATTATTCAAAGTTAAGTAATATTCGTTTCACGTCATATTTGACAATGTTAATTAATATTTTTTTAAAAAATCATTAAACAAAAATTTAATTATTCTAATTAAAAAAAATAAGAGTAGAAGGAAATTTGTACAAAAAAAAGGGCATGGACCATAAGTAATAAACAAAAAAAAATAAAGGAAAAATCTTGTAGGGTTGCTATATGATTTATACTCTTTTTGCTTCTTCTTTTTATACGTAAGATTGAAGATTTATTGAAATTAAATTGTAAAAGAAACCAAGCGATCTTGTATTTAAAATTAAAATAATAAAATTTTATTCATCTGTTTAATCAAAATTACAAGATGGACTTCTCCATCTAAAAACGAGCCTATGAATGACGAAACCAAAAGAATTTCAGATGGAAGTCCCTATCTTCAACATCCGGGTGCGCTCATTATCCCAGAAATTATGGGCTTAACGTTAGAACATTGGGATTTTGAAGGGCCGTCTGGTCCGCTATATGCAAGTTTAATGTCAGCAAGCTCCACCTTCTCACATGGGAAGCCACTGCTGCAAGCAATCTGCACAACAACCGGAGTTGCGGAAGTTCCCCTTATATTCTTAAAACTAACACCACTGATCTTCACTTTTGATGGAGCCTGCAAAAGAAAAAAAGAAAGAACATTAAGACCCCAATAGACTTTTAGCAATCTCCCTAGCACTAAGGAACATAAAAAAATTAATATGCTTGTGTAGGCGTTCTTCAGAATTGCATTATGGATCTAGCATGATGCAACCAATTATGGAATGCAGTGCACAACATGTTTGCTTCACAGTCAATACTATGAATTGCGTTGAAACATTTTTTTTCATAAGATGAAAAAAAGAATTTGATAAATTGTGGAGTGTTTGAGCCACGAATTGGGTAAAATATTGTCACAGTAATTTAGTACTGTGAAAATATCCTTATGGTAACAGAAAAAGCAATACCTTTAGACTGCATTGGTTCCATGGGCAATACACTTGATCTATGATGACAGGGTTTTGGACATTGTTCATGACAATATCCTCAAAATGCATGTTAGATGCGACACCACCGTATAAAGCTGGCCAAGATTTTATTCTAACGCCATTTGTAGTATCTGAGAGGGTGCAATTCTTGACAAATATTCCAGAAACAGGTTTCTCATTGGGGTATTTCCCTAAACTTCCAACACTGATGCCATGGCCAGGTCCACATGTTACTCCTGTGATATGTAGTTCTTCGGTGCCATCTCCCACGGAGATACAATCATCGCCTGTGCCAATTTTTGAATCGATAATGTAGATCCCAGTAGATTGGCCGACATGGATTCCATCGGTGTTTACACTCTCACCAGGTGCACTCACGGTAAAATGCTGGAAGGTGAGGTTTTTGCACCCCAAGACGTTAACATGAAAGTTCTTGCTATCTCGAGTAGTTATATCTCGGACTAATGCATTGGTGATGAAATCGAACCTTAAATTCTGATCCATGTTAGAAGCAAACAAAAAGCAAATGATTAAAGAAACTTTGGTAGTGCCATAACATATAATTAAAAAATAAGGAAATTAGGCTTCATAATGGTGATTAGATTACCATTGGGAGGCTGTCACAATCTTTATCTTTCTGACATGTACTTTTGCTCCACGCAGCCTTTCCCTGCCCATCAAAAGTGCCGCTTCCCGACAATGTAAATTTATCAACGTGTCCGAAATTAACCCAATGCCCTCCTGAGAACTGATTTGGGTCAACCGGTGCCTTCAACATGCCATCAACTTGGAGCTCAATCGCAGCCTTGCAAGGACCTGCTAGAGTCAATTTCCGTAACGAGTATGTCCCACTTGGAATAAGAACTTTGCTGGGGTTTGTTGAAGCACAAGCATCTTTCCAAGCATTGGTTAAAGCCTAAAAATGGAAAGAGAAGGGAAATATTTAGAGAGGATCAGTAGGTCTCAAATTCGGGTGTTATAAGGAAACGTAAATAAGTTCTGACTCGAATACTATATATTCAGCTATTTAAAAATCAAACGCATGCATGCGAGAAAATATACAAGATACCTCTGTGATATCTTTATCGGAACCATATTTAGTCACATCGAAGACACCTTTTGATTGGGCTTTAGCAGTTGATGCTAACAATAAAAACAGTGAGAATGATATTATTGCTGAGGAGACAACTTTCAGGCCCATCTTTTTGTCAGCTATGTTGCTTTCTTTCTTCAATACTCTAGGAAAACGAATGAATTTCTTAATCTTCCATGTCGATCCTTTATACGGCGAGAGGGGAATTCAACACCACTCGTAAATTTATCAAGCAGTTGATGAATTTTGTCCATGTTTGTGCAAGGTTGTAGCTTTGCCATTCAATGTCATTCCTATTATTAGCTTCTCTTGCAATATAGCATATCAAAATGTTCTAAGAAAAATCTATATATATCGAGCTTAATTTCATGCAAAGATTTGTTTAATTCAATAAAAATTCTTCAATTTTTGAATACTAGCTTTCCATTATTGGCATATATACAATTAGAGTAAGCAATACGTACCTAATATGAGTCAAACCCTATTGAGATTTCTAGGATTTAGTTTCTCCAAAACCTTCTTGTTATTGTTTTTATTACAATCATTTTCCGGAGAGAAGTGATTGAGAATAATGGATATTCTGGAGATCCTATATATTGTATGGACATATATATATCAATCACCCTGTCTATAGAAGCCTGAATTTAATGGAAAGATTTGTTTAGTTTAATAAAAAATTCCTTTATTTTTGAAGATTTTGTTATTGAAGATGCTGTTTCCATTTATTTATTTTTTTTGCCCTTGATATAGTATATAATAAAACTTTAAATAACATCAGACTTTCTAAATTATCTCTGTAATCTATTAAAAAAACATTGACAAGATTCTAAATATGCACACAGAAAAACACTTGATAAAAAAACAACAAAGTTCAATTATATTTCAACTCAATGCGCAAAGATGAAATTGAAAAAAAAAACTAGAGTCAACTCTAGTTAGCACGTCAAAATATACAACCACAATTATGAGACTGAGATAACTCAGTAAAAAACAAATCAAAAGAATATCATGAAGCCTGATTCCCAACAAATCCCATGCAAAATGGTAGAAAAAAGCAATTAAAAAATAAGACCAAAAAAAACATGGAGACCCAGTTAAGCTCAACAAAACCCACTACCTAGATCAAGCAAATGGAATAACCCAATTATAATATCAACTTAATCTTGAAAAATAAAACTAAAAAATGATTGAATTAAAAAAAAGACTTGAGGCAATCTCATAGCTTAGACAATGAAATTCGGTTAACCTGGTAGAAAGAAAATAGAAAAAAAAACAAAGCCTAACTTCTTTTTTTATAGAAAAATCAATTGTCGAATGATGAAATTGAAAAAGAAAATCAATGAAAAAACATCTACCCTTAAAAAAATAATCGATATCAACTCAAGTTAATTTTTCAAACCCTTGACCCGTCAAATCAAAATTACCATATCGGGAAAAACTCAAAACTCAATTCAAAACTAACCACTTGGTGAAGAATGAAAATGGAAAAAAAAAATTAATTTTACAAAATAACCTAAAAAATAGCAATCCAAAGAATGAGGACCAAATTTAAAATATAAAAAAATATTGAGTGGAGAACTAACAGTTTTGGATTGAATGATGAAATTAAAAAAACAAATCAATTTAACAAAAGGATCCAAAAAAAAATTAACAATCACAAGAATAATGATTAAATTTGAAAAAATTAATGAGAAAACAACTTAAAATTTTGGATTGAAGGGTGAAATTAAAAAAAAATTACAAAACAACTCAGAAGAAAAAATAGCAAACAAAAGAATGAAAAACATATTTGAAATGACAATAAAATGAGAAGAAAATTGTTGCTACCTAATGTTTTACCCCAGTTTTCAAAATTTAAAATAAAAAATCTACTTTCAACGCGTAGTTTTTAACGCACTCATTGAGTCGATGTTAATGTTGCATTTTTTTTCAAAAGTCAAAAACACAAAATAAATAGAAAAAATAGAAAAAATGCATTTATATTTTAGTGATCTAATTGTAATTGTGGAAAGGAGAGAATTGATTTTCAAATTGGAAACCCTCTCACCAAGCAACCCAAATTTTAATCAAATGGTCCCCAATCGATTTTCTTAATCCAAGGGTCCATATTTCCTTGCTTTGCCTCTCATTTGATTTAAATCTCTACCACTGGATTTCAAGAATTAATATCTACTACTCATTTTATATAAATCTCACATCAAGAACAACTACAATTAAACAAGCAACTAGGCATATAAATTTCTTCCAATTAGACATACAAAATTCAGTTATTTCTTAACATGTTCTTCCAAACATATATAAAAAGTTCTAACAAAACTCAATAACAATGCTATCAACATCTATAGTTTTGCATTTTTATGATCATAGTCATACATGTATTATATCACATAAACATTATTGCATTTACATTAATTTTTCGATGTATACTTCCTTTGCATGAGACGTCAAATACATTCACAGTAAGATTCAACTTTAGGTTCAATAATTCTCCTTAAATTTCCCAAATTTCAACAACATAAATGCTTAAGTCAATATACGTAACCTAATACATAACGAAACTCCTTTAAAATCATTTTCTTTATAAATATATACGTTAATCTATCACAATATCACTTAACTACATACAATTCTACTTCATGCAATGTAACCACTCATTGGGCGACCATTGAGGCTTTAAGGATCCCATGGTTTTCTTCAGCATTTCTTCCTAAATTAATACCTAACTCCTAACCCAATTGATCAACTTATAGACAATTTACATTTCCCTAAAATTTCACTCTAAACCCAAGCATCAATCTCATGATGTCAACCTCAATTGTTATCTTTTCACATGAAATTGCTAGGTCAGGTGTAGAAGTCCTAACCGAAGATAATTGAGTCTTCGAACCCTAACTTTTCAAAATCTTCCATATTTTCCTCTTTTTTCCTCTTTTCTCTTAACATTCTCTCTCTAACTCAATCTTTTCTCTCATTGGTTTTTTTCAATTCCAAGAGTGGATGTGTTTTTATCTCTGAAAACACTCTCTAGCCTTTAAAAGTGCAAGAATAAAAGAAAAAAAAAAGTGGTCTCCTTTCCCAAAACAACACCCCGTCAGTTTTATAAAGCCAATAATCAAAACGGTTTGACTATTTTGAGAAATGGTCCGACAGGTTCAGCAAATAGGTCTAGTTGTTTCTCAAAATGATTGGACCATTTTAGCTCCTGGAAAATTTGACATTTTGGCCAAAAACCCTTTCTTTTTCCATCTTCTTAACACTTTTTTCCCAATTTATTCTTTTCATTTTTTTTCATACCATTAAAGTATAATTCCAATGATTTTATTTTTATTTTTTATTTTTATTTTTATTTTATTTATCCCGGGGTTTACACAAAGAATTTCGTTCTGGTTAAAGAGAATTGTCATATTGAGATTTTAGGTTAACTGAGCTATAAACAAAGATTTCCGTTCTAGTTAAAGGGGATCGACAAATTGAGATCTTAGGTTAGTCTAATAGAAGACAAAGATTTTAGGTTCTGGTTAAAGGGAATCACCGAATTAGGATTTCAAGTTAATCGATCTGTGAAACCAAAGTTCTAGTTAAAAGAAATCACTAAGATGCAAGATTTCAAGTCAACTGAGCTGAGAGCAAAAGTTGTTGAGGAGGCATTTGTTGACCAAAATAGTTGAATTATAGTTCTGGTTGAAAATGATTGTTGGGAAGATAGAGTTTTAGGTCAACTGAACTAAAACTTTGAGAAGATTAAGTTTTGAAGAACAATCTTTCTGTATTTACAAACTTACAATGAAAAGCACTTGATAAGTTTTTACTCTGTAAGAATTATAAAGAGACGGCATTTGTTACTATTAAATTTTGATCCACTTTTCAAAATGTTCCGGGGAAAAAAAAAAAACCCAGAAAATATGTTGACATAATTGCATCATTTTCAACGTCTTTCCAAATAATTTTAAATAAAAAATATACTATCCATGCATTTAGTTTTTAACGCGCTTATTGTATCAATATTAATGTTGCTCTTTTTAAAAAAAAGTCAAAACACAAAGACAAATCAACAAAGAAAAAAGAAAAAAATGCATTTATATTTTAGTGATCTAATTATAATTTTGGAATGGAGAAGACAAATTTTAAATTTGAAAACCCTCTCACCAGCAACCCAACTTTTAATCAAATGGTCCACAATCAATTTTCTTAGTCCAATGACAGTCGTTGATTCTTCCACCACCAGAATTGCCTCCTTGACCTCTCTACTATCAATATCATCACCATAAGCCTCCACCTCGAGTACCACCAGCAACTCTCTATAAAACCAAAACCAAAACCAATGGCAGCTAGCACCATGTCCACTAAGTGAAACAAGTCCATGTTCCAGTCATTTATGAAAGCTTTTTCACTATCGCTTTAGCTTTCCACCCGACATCACTCACTCTCTCTCTCTCTCTCTCTCTCTTAAAACCCATCTCCACTAACGCTGGGTGCCACACAATCCAATTTCGATCTGACCCCAATATGACAACCTGATCATATCCACGATTAGAACACAATACCAACAACCTACCCCTTTCTTGGAAATGGCAGGTGAAGGTGAAAACTAGTATAAAAGGAAATCATTTGGGAACTAAAGAAAAGAAAATAAAATGAACTGCCTTGTGTGATTTTGTTCTTTTGTACGTAATGGTGACACTCACCGCCAACACAAGGATAAGAAGAGTAAAAAACGTTCTAGAACCAACTTTTTTCTCTCTTCACGGGCGACAACACGTGGGTTCACGCACCACCATTCGCGTGGAGAGTGAGACCAACGCGTTGCCATTGTTCCTCGACTCCCGAAAGCTTCCTAGCACTGTTCTTGGGTTCCCAACAGATTCTCCAGATTAATTTGTGAATTTTGGGAGGCCTGTTTTGTAGATTCTAAATGTTTAATGTGTGTGTGTGTTTGAATTATTTTTAATTTTGGTGATTTGTAAAAATATAATTGTAGGATGTGTGAGTAAAAACTATAATAAAAATGAAGGATATGCGTGTGTTTCATTTGCTTTCTATTACCTTTTTATTTTGTGTTAAATAGACAAAACAAAAGAGAAAAAAGATGAAAAGATATATATTTTTTTATTTTCCTTAACCAAATGTTTTAATTGAATATGGTAAAAAAAATCCTTAAAATTATTTGAGCAATTTTTTTAAAAAATGTGAAATATTTTTGCATTTAAAAAAAAGAATATATTGCACGGATTTTTGTAAAATGCCAAAAGATTTTGGCCTGTATTTTAAAAACTATTAATAATTTATTTTTCGCAAGAAGAATATATTATTCACTTGTAATATAAGGATAAAAAACCTAAAAGGAGTTAATATAAAAATATTATAAGGGATAATAATTTTATTTTACTTACTTTAATATAAGAATCTCTAAAAGAATAGATAGGGTCCCTAGTAACCACGAGGAGGGCACGCCAACAACTTATAGAGATCAACGCAAATCCTGAGGAGATGAGAGACAAAATAGGAAAAGAAGAATAAAATATCACCGAGGAATGCAGTGTTTAGCCATCGGAGGAAGCTGCACGCACCACCAGAGCGCTGCGACTTGCTTCACTTATTGCATGTGCATTGCACGCACCAACCAATCTTTACATGAACATTAACTTTACTCCTCTGTATTTGATTTAGCGTAAAATCTGGTTCTTCAACCCCTAATTACTTCAAATTAGTAGAATTTAGTTTTATTCTGACAAACCAAGCACCAAAAATTTTCTTGGATATTACGAGGTCTCTATATCTAGGCAATCAAAATAAACGATTAAGCCAATTCCTAAAAATACCAAATCTAAAGAATAAAATTAAAAACAATCTTATCACTCTTTAAAGCCTTGACGATAACATGCTTTGTTTTTTACTATTGGATGCAAATTCTCATATTCAATTTTTTTATGTAATAAGATTGAAAATTATGGAAGGATTTTTAATTTGAGAAAAGATCGAAATACGTGATTTGTTTTTTTACCCTTGTATAAAATTATCTTACAATGCCAAATGAAAAGGTAAATAAAAATATAGTACTATGTCAAGGTTTTTGGTGTCATACTAGATTGGTAGCCCTACAACCAAGTCCTTAATAGGGCTTGAATTTTTCCAAATCTTAAAAGTGAGTCCTCAAACCTTTAATTGTTGTAAATCAATAAATTTAAATTTTTCTCAACATCCTTTTTTATAAGTAAACAAAACAATGCACCAAGCCCAAACCTATAGTATTGCAATGTCAAATAACCAATTTTTCTTTTGAAAAAAGAAATTGAAGGACCAAAACATAAAATACTAAATGACAAAAAAAAAGAAGAAGAAATCACCACTATTAATTCAAAGAAGAGATTTAAGGTTTTTTGTACTTGTAATATGGTAATCATTGCATAAATATTTATTGGCTAAATAAAAAGATCATTAATTAATTTTTAGTATTTAACCTTATTTCAAAAACATTGTATGGATTTTTTGCAATATAACGTTTATATAATTTTTAAAAAATGATAACATTCTTAAAAGAATAAGTTTCATGACTTAATTCATCAATGATCATTTATTTTTGGAGATATTATATATTTGGCTTGTGAAATTGTTAATTTTTGTATTCTACTTTAAGTTTTCCACTTCTGATATGAATTTATTTTTCTATTTTTTATAAAATACTTTTAAAATGCATGCTATTGTAGTTTTAGTTCTTCTATTAAAACATCTACAAGGATTTATTAATTGAGTGCCTTCAATTTTCAAAGTTCAGAAACGTGTGTAGAGTAACAAATTCAATTAAACAACAATCAATTATTCAAAGTTAAGTAATATTCGTTTCACGTCATATTTGACAATGTTAATTAATATTTTTTTAAAAAATCATTAAACAAAAATTTAATTATTCTAATTAAAAAAAATAAGAGTAGAAGGAAATTTGTACAAAAAAAAGGGCATGGACCATAAGTAATAAACAAAAAAAAATAAAGGAAAAATCTTGTAGGGTTGCTATATGATTTATACTCTTTTTGCTTCTTCTTTTTATACGTAAGATTGAAGATTTATTGAAATTAAATTGTAAAAGAAACCAAGCGATCTTGTATTTAAAATTAAAATAATAAAATTTTATTCATCTGTTTAATCAAAATTACAAGATGGACTTCTCCATCTAAAAACGAGCCTATGAATGACGAAACCAAAAGAATTTCAGATGGAAGTCCCTATCTTCAACATCCGGGTGCGCTCATTATCCCAGAAATTATGGGCTTAACGTTAGAACATTGGGATTTTGAAGGGCCGTCTGGTCCGCTATATGCAAGTTTAATGTCAGCAAGCTCCACCTTCTCACATGGGAAGCCACTGCTGCAAGCAATCTGCACAACAACCGGAGTTGCGGAAGTTCCCCTTATATTCTTAAAACTAACACCACTGATCTTCACTTTTGATGGAGCCTGCAAAAGAAAAAAAGAAAGAACATTAAGACCCCAATAGACTTTTAGCAATCTCCCTAGCACTAAGGAACATAAAAAAATTAATATGCTTGTGTAGGCGTTCTTCAGAATTGCATTATGGATCTAGCATGATGCAACCAATTATGGAATGCAGTGCACAACATGTTTGCTTCACAGTCAATACTATGAATTGCGTTGAAACATTTTTTTTCATAAGATGAAAAAAAGAATTTGATAAATTGTGGAGTGTTTGAGCCACGAATTGGGTAAAATATTGTCACAGTAATTTAGTACTGTGAAAATATCCTTATGGTAACAGAAAAAGCAATACCTTTAGACTGCATTGGTTCCATGGGCAATACACTTGATCTATGATGACAGGGTTTTGGACATTGTTCATGACAATATCCTCAAAATGCATGTTAGATGCGACACCACCGTATAAAGCTGGCCAAGATTTTATTCTAACGCCATTTGTAGTATCTGAGAGGGTGCAATTCTTGACAAATATTCCAGAAACAGGTTTCTCATTGGGGTATTTCCCTAAACTTCCAACACTGATGCCATGGCCAGGTCCACATGTTACTCCTGTGATATGTAGTTCTTCGGTGCCATCTCCCACGGAGATACAATCATCGCCTGTGCCAATTTTTGAATCGATAATGTAGATCCCAGTAGATTGGCCGACATGGATTCCATCGGTGTTTACACTCTCACCAGGTGCACTCACGGTAAAATGCTGGAAGGTGAGGTTTTTGCACCCCAAGACGTTAACATGAAAGTTCTTGCTATCTCGAGTAGTTATATCTCGGACTAATGCATTGGTGATGAAATCGAACCTTAAATTCTGATCCATGTTAGAAGCAAACAAAAAGCAAATGATTAAAGAAACTTTGGTAGTGCCATAACATATAATTAAAAAATAAGGAAATTAGGCTTCATAATGGTGATTAGATTACCATTGGGAGGCTGTCACAATCTTTATCTTTCTGACATGTACTTTTGCTCCACGCAGCCTTTCCCTGCCCATCAAAAGTGCCGCTTCCCGACAATGTAAATTTATCAACGTGTCCGAAATTAACCCAATGCCCTCCTGAGAACTGATTTGGGTCAACCGGTGCCTTCAACATGCCATCAACTTGGAGCTCAATCGCAGCCTTGCAAGGACCTGCTAGAGTCAATTTCCGTAACGAGTATGTCCCACTTGGAATAAGAACTTTGCTGGGGTTTGTTGAAGCACAAGCATCTTTCCAAGCATTGGTTAAAGCCTAAAAATGGAAAGAGAAGGGAAATATTTAGAGAGGATCAGTAGGTCTCAAATTCGGGTGTTTTAAGGAAACGTAAATAAGTTCTGACTCGAATACTATATATTCAGCTATTTAAAAATCAAACGCATGCATGCGAGAAAATATACAAGATACCTCTGTGATATCTTTATCGGAACCATATTTAGTCACATCGAAGACACCTTTTGATTGGGCTTTAGCAGTTGATGCTAACAATAAAAACAGTGAGAATGATATTATTGCTGAGGAGACAACTTTCAGGCCCATCTTTTTGTCAGCTATGTTGCTTTCTTTCTTCAATACTCTAGGAAAACGAATGAATTTCTTAATCTTCCATGTCGATCCTTTATACGGCGAGAGGGGAATTCAACACCACTCGTAAATTTATCAAGCAGTTGATGAATTTTGTCCATGTTTGTGCAAGGTTGTAGCTTTGCCATTCAATGTCATTCCTATTATTAGCTTCTCTTGCAATATAGCATATCAAAATGTTCTAAGAAAAATCTATATATATCGATCACTCTGTCCATAGAAACCTAATTTCATGCAAAGATTTGTTTAATTTAATAAAAATTCTGATATTTTTGAATATTAGGTTTCCATTATGTGCATATATACAATTAGAGTATGCAATACATACCTAATACGAGTCAAACCCTATTGAGATTTCTAGGATTTAGTTTCTCCAAAGCCTTCTTCTTGTTGTTTTTATTATAATCATTTTTCGGAGAGAAGTGATTGAGAATAATGGATATTCTGGAGATCTTATTTTATGTGTGTATGTGTGTTTTTTTTTTTATTGAGATATAGTTTTATTAGGTTCGTTTAGTGTTTGCAATTTGTTTTGGAAAAAAAATGAAAAAAAACTTCTAGTTTCAACACTTATCATTAAAAATTAGTTTAAATTATCATTTAGTTGAAGCACAACTAATTAATGATTAAAGGGCTTACATAATCAGTAGTCATCTCTTCTATTTATATAACTAGGCCAATATATATTAGTTACTGTGTAGTTACAGGATCCGAACCTATGGCCCTTTGTACCCAAAACAGATGCGCTGACCAGACTGCACTACACCTCGTCTCACCCCCCCCCGGAGCATATAAATCCACCCGATCGATGAAGACTTGAACCAGGATGTCCCTCGAAAGGGTTAGCTACGTCCTAAAAGAATTCCCTACAAGCGGGCAACTTACTACCTCTTTGTCTCCTCTGCTTATATAGTGAATGGACTTTGTTTCATCATATAAGACACGGGTCGATGGGCAAGTGAGCTGATCTCGCCTTTGTTGATCCGCTTGAAGAGAGTTATCACGACTCTGCTACATCGCGATCGTTTATTCCCAAGCGATAGAGAATACAAAGCACACAAGGCGCATGATGAACAAGATGTACTAAGCAGGATAAATCCACTCAAGGAAAGTACAATATTTTCTATATTAGAACACATGAGATGACTCCAAAGCTGAGTTTTACTTTATTGAATAATGAGAAATCATTTTGCATACTCACATGAAAGCAAGGTTTACCGATCCTAAGTGCATGCATTTGAAATGAGGAAAGACCATCTTTGATAATCCTTTCACGAGACTAAAATATATCATTTGCAGTCCTCTTTTGAGCCTAGTAATGTTTTTTGGAAATAATATTGGCTAGGATCACAATTCACACTAGGGGCAAGTGCGAGAAAAATCCGCATTGATTAAAAATGCCCGAACAAAGCTGAGGGGCATGAAGAAAAATCCAAAGGATCTAAAAAAATTGAGCTTTCCATAAAAATAACTAATGATGATGCTTAACCAAATGAAGAAAGAAAAAAAACAAAAAAAAGGCCCAAACTCAACATTGGGGGGCACGATAGACCATTTTGGAAATAAATTCAAATGATAAAAGGTCAAGAAACAAGCACTAGTGATCTTAAGTCTTGAAATCCCTTAAATATCTTTTGAGCCTATAAATATCCCATTACAATGAGACCACTTTCAAAACTCTTCAAAAATTTTTCACCTGGGTAGGTCTCCCATTACAGTGAGACCATCTTTCCTAGGTAGATCACCCATTACAATGAGACCACTTTTAAGACTCTTTGATTTTTTTTTCCACCTAGGTAGGTCACCCATTACAATGAGAGCACTCTTTTTTTTTCCTTGTGGGTAGGTCACCCATAACAATGAGACCACTTTTCATATTCTTTCCATTTGGGTAGGTCACCTATTACAACGAGACCACTCTTCATATTTTTTCTACTTGGGTAGGTCACCCATTACAATGAAACAACTCTTCACATCTTCCACCTGGGTAAGTCACCCATAACAATGAAACCACTTTTTACTTTTCATATTTTTTCCACTTGGATAGGTCACCCATTATAATGAGACTACACACATATTTTATTTGGTTCTGGTTAAAGGAGGTCGCCATAAGGGATTTCGGGTTAACCTAACCAAATGGAGATTTTAGCTTTGGTTTAAGGGAATCGCCAGATGGGATTTCAGGTTAATTGAGCTACACACCGACTTTGGTTTTATTTAAATGAGGTCGCCAGATGGGATCTCAAGTTAAGCCAACCACACATAGAATTTAACTTTGGTTAAAAGGAGTCACCAGATGGAATTTTAGGTTGACCAAGCTACACACAGACATAATTTTGGTTATGGTCAAAGGAGATCGCCATATGGGATCTCAGGTTAACCTAATTGCAAACATAAAGATTTCAGCTTTGATTAAAGGGAGTCATCAGAAGGGATTTCAAATTGACCGAGCTAAACACATAATTTTGGTTCTAGTTGAAAGGGATCACCAAATGGGATCTCAGGTTGACTCAATCACACACAAAGATTTCAGCTTTGGTTAAAGGGAGTCGTCATAAGGGATTTCAAGTTGACTGAGCTACACAAAGACTTTGGTTTTGATTAAAGGAGATCGTCATATGGGATTTCAGGTTGACCAAACCACCAACATTATCTTAACATTAGAAGAAAAATGACAAAAACCCTACCATTCGAAAATTCTCAAGAAAAAAAAGAAAGTTCAAACCCTGCCATTAGGAAGAATATTTTTATGTTCTGGTTAAAGGGAATCGTCAGATAGGATTTTCAGGTTAACCCAACCAAAGACAGAATTTAGAGGATCGCCAGATTGGGATCTTAGAATAAACAAGTTGTACACAATTTTAATTTCTGGTTGAAAGGGATTGATGTAAAGACAAAGTTTTAGATCAACCAAGCTTTGAGAAGATTAGTTTCAGAACTTCAGTTTTGTTTATTTTTACAAAACTTACTATGCAAAGCACTCAACTAGTCTTTGCTCCGTAATCATTGTAAAGAGGGGGCAATTGTCATAGCCCATTTTTTGGGTTATTCCCCAAATTCAGTTTTTCTCTTCCAAAAATAAAGAAAAATATTTGGAATAAAAACAAAAATCCAAAAAATAATAATTGTGAGAAGAGGATGTCGGAGCGTCTAGAAAATGGCTAGAAATTGGTTGAGGAGTTTCAAAAATACAAAGATTCAATTTTGACAATATATTTTTGACTGATGAGAGCCCTGTTAACAAAAAAAATTCAATTTGAGGAAGAAAAGTTCAAAATCATATGTTTATAGACTCAATTAAATTTTATTGAAGGTTTAATTGAATTAATGAAGGGTTTGATTGCAAGAAAAAATGATTTCTTAAGTCAATTTAGGCTTTAATTCGAATAAATTAAAGTTCAGGGGTCAAATTATAATTTTTCAGAGTTGATTTAGCGAAATCAGGGGCTTAATTGCATAAATATTGAACTGTGATGGCCAATTAGGGACTTGATTGAAGAAATTCAAAATCAAGGACCAAACTTAAAAACACGCGTAAATAGAGGGGCTGAAATTGACTGAATCAGGGGCTAAATTGAAGAAAACAAAACTTTATTATCAATTGAGGGTCAAAATGCACAAATTCAAAACCAAGGACTAAAGTGAAAAAGGCAGCCAACTTCAAGGCCGATGATTGAATTTGGCAGGGATGCAATTGAATTGATTCTTAAAATCAAAATTACACTTGAGGACTTAATTGAACAAAACACAAATTGAGGACTGATTAATGAAACAACGCATTTTTAGAAAAACAGTGTTGTTTCATCCATTGTTAAAAAAAGAAAAAGAGAATAAGCTATAACGGTGCCATTTTGAACGACACTGTGGGTCTTCTTCTTCCCCTAGACGCACAAAAGTAGGAGAAAAAGAAGTTTGTTCCCCTTCATTTGTCTCTCTCCCTCCCTCTCCCGAAAAGCCAAAAACTAACAAGACTCACACTCGTGGCCTACCACCAGATGAAAAAACAAAGGGGACAAGCCCTGCGGGCGGTTGCACAATGGCTGTCGGCCAACCTACCCCTGTGTCATGACTGGACAGGGGTAATAGCCCTCTCTCCCCTTTTTTCTTCTTATAAATACCAGGGGGGAGAAAGGAGCTAAAGTAGGGATGAAGATGACATTTTAGAGAGTTTTGAGAGGTAAAACATAGGGGGGAGAAGAAAAAAACATAGGGACATTATAGAGAAAAGAGAACGAGACTGAAACAGAAGAGAAATGAAAAGGAAGAAAAACAGGGGAGAACAGAGGAAGGGAGGAATAAGAAAGAAAGAGAAAGAAAAAAAAAACAGAGTAGGAAGCAGACAGAGAAAAACAGAGAGACTAAAAAGAGGGAGCGAACGAGGGAGAGGAAGAAAAACAACGAAGAGCAAACGAAAACAGACGAGGGGGGAGAAAAACAGAGACTAGTGTCTCTACACAGAGAAGAAGAAGAATCGTTCCTCGCCGCAAACCATTACCTGCCGCCACAATACTGCCATCGTGAATGACTGCACCACCAACGCCACCACTAGGTCAGCCTCTCTCTCTACTTCCTTCCTCCTCCTCCTCCTCCTCGAAGTTCTTCTTTTTCTTCATTGTCACTACCTCCACTGTTCTATAAGTGAACAATGGAGAGTATCTCCATTGTTTACTGGGTCGGACAACACTGGCCCAAATTAAAATAGTTGGCTCGGGTCCGGTCCAGTCCAAAAAAAATTCCAAAAATCCTTTTAAAAAAATGTAATTTTCCCGCGTATTTTTCTATCAATCTTGCTTAATATTGATTTGTATTTTTATATCGTAAAGATACAAAACCGGTATTAAAATACCCGGTTTTTGTTGAAACATTGCAAAAAATTATAAAACAAAAAAATGTCTTGTTTTCATGCATACGACCAAGTCTCTCAAAGATAAAAAAAAAATAAAATCATATCATATTTTCATACAACAAAAATTCAAAAAATATATGTTTTAGCTTGCATTTTGGCTTTAATAACCAATTTATTAAAGCCATAAGAACTAGACCAATATTTCAAAAATACCCAAAAAATATTTGTATGTAAAATGTATTTCCAATATTAAAAAGGTAGTTTTTTTTATTGACGTTAGAATGGTTAGGTTTTACCCGATGAGATAAGAATCTCTTTAGTGAGGAGAACTTTTCTTTAACCTTAGACAGACCAACAACTAGAAAACACAGCCATACCTTAGCTTTTATCAGACAATCAAACAATGCAGCTTACCTTAGGTAGGGTGTATTTGGAGTGCTAATACCTTCCTTTGACGCAACCAATCCCCGTACCCAATTTTTGAGACCAGTTAGGGTTCCTAGTGACCAAAATACTTGGTGGTGACTCTCATTCCCTTTTTTCACTGATAAAAGACAAGAATTCCTTGTCTTCCCATATTTGCCAAATATATACGAGAGCAAACGATCGTTGCGACACCGCACACGTGCGACAAGACTTGTGAAGGTGACAAACATGAGTTGGCAGGGCAGGGCAAGGTCGACAAACCCTGTTGACTGTTACATATAAATAACCTCATGAAGTGAGCCATTTAGAAAGGCATTATGGACTTCAAGTTGCCAAATCTGCCAATGGTTAGATACATCAATGGTGAGGACTAGCCGAACAGTGGTTGGTTTAACAACAGGACTGAAGGTTTCTGAGTAGTCGATACTTTCTTGTTGAGTGAATCCTCGTGCAACCAAGCATGTTTTGTAGCATTCAACAGTACCATCAACTCGGCATTTGATTTTATAAACTCAATGGCAACCAACAACATTCATATACGGCTCAAACGTAACCAAAGACCAAGTACCATTGGCATGTAAAACTGTAATTTTAGATCGCATAGCAGAATTCCAGCACATAAAACAATTAGCTTCTTTGAAAGTCAAAGGTTCTTAATCAGAAGGACATATTACTCGTGAGTTGGGATGCAATGAAGAGGCATAAATCGAGCTTAAGTTGACAAACTTGTGCTGTCGGGGATGCAGCACCATGGGGTGCTATCGGGAAACCACTAGACCAAGAGAGGCAGGAGACCTGATGGACGTGTGCTGTTGTGGCAGAGAGTAGCTGGAAAGATCAATACAAAGATCTAAACCTGGTAGTGACTGAGCAAGGACCCGTGAAGGAAAGACAAGTCCTAAAGATGAAGCTAGGGGCACAACAAAAGGAGGAGAATTAGATGTTGTGATGTCGGGAGTAGCAGACCCTGAACCTACAAAATGATCAATAGGCATAGTTATAATTGGTGATAAGGGGGGACCGAGGGTTGTGTGGGGAGGTTTGTGTGTCGGATGGGTGTTGCGATGGAAAGTATATTAAGGACGGAAGGTGTGAGATAGGGGTCGGCTGTGGGTTAGAGATGGTTATGCTAGAAACATGACTAGACTCAAGAAATGGAAAGGATTGTTCATGAAAGCGGGCATGATAGGAGATATAAATACGATCAGAAAACAAATCAAGACAATGATATCCTAGATGACATGAAAACCTAGAAACACACAAGGAGTAGAATGATAGTCTAACTTATGAGCATTATATGGTCGAAGAAACAGAAAGCAGAGACATCCGAAAGTACGTAGGAAACTATAATCAGGTGGCTGATGAAAAGAACATTGAAATGGAGATTTGTTTTGTAAGACCGATGTTAGCATACAATTAATAAGATAAACATATATTTTAAATGCACAATTCTAGAATTTTAGAGGTGCCTTGCAGTGATCAAGTAATGTGAGACCAATTTCAACAATATGACGGTGACGACGCTTAACAGTACCATTTTGTTCATGTGTATATGGACATTTTATGCAATGATGAATACCAATAGTTTTGAAGAAGGAATTTAATTTACAATATTCACCACCCCAGTCAGTTTGAACCGATTTTATTTTGCGAGAGAACTGTCGTACAACCAAGACATGAAATTGATGAAACACATCAGATTTACACTAAGAGGATAAAACCAAATAAATTTTGTGTGTGCATCCACAAAGAACACAAAATAATAGAAACCATTAGAAGATCAAATAGGGGCAGGGCCCCAAACATCACTAAAAATTAGGTCAAGAGAAGCAGATGTTTTATGACTTGTAGGTCCTAATGACAGACGCTATGATTTTTCTAATAGACATGGTGGACACTGAAAATTTAAAGGACGAGATGTAAAAGTGACTTTTTGTTTGACGCTAAGAAACTTAGAACTCGGGAGCTTGGGTGACCAAGTCGACAATGCCAAACATCAGCGGAAGTTGATAAACTAGCAGACAAAAAAGCTCAGGGCATAAACATGGCAGAAGACTCTAAAAAGATGTAAATATCATCTTTACTCTGACCGAAAAGTAGAACTTCCTTGGTTATGAGATCCTTAACATAGAAAATAGAAGAGTGAAATTAAAAAAAAAACACAGTTTTCACGGCAGAATTGTTGAATAGATAAGTCTTCTTTTAATTTTTGTAAAATGCAAGACATTAGATAACTTAAAAATTCATTTAGGGGTACGTAAGATATTATGGGCTGTATTAGATATGACAAGTCCCTTACCATCACCAACATGCAATTGATCATTGATGTAACTATATTCTTTGATAGTTTCACCCACATCTACCTAATGTTTTGTCCATGTTTTATATATAAAATGCCTTGATATTCTTTATTTTATGTTTTGAAGGCACTTTTGGATGAAAGATGCAAAAATGAGTAAATTGGAGGTAATTGGCAGATTTGACGTTCAGTCGATGTTTTGTGCAAAGCGTGAGTTCTAGCTATCAAAATGAAGTGATTCCAGTGGCACTAAAAAGCTAACATCCATACCTTTCTAGAAATGTAATGCAAGAAAAATAAAAAGAGAAAGACCATGGAAATCACATCCTACAAAGTCAAATCTCGCTTTCTGCCAATGTTGACCTTTGGCCATTCAAAATTTAATATCTGGAGCTACAGAACTCCAATTGATGCAAACTCAATGTTTTTAGATTCCTAATTCAAAGACCTATCCACGCTCCAAATGTCAGCCAAAAAGGATGTCATATGAGGTAGATAAGAGTTTTCAAAGATGACAACTGAATTCTGCCAGTAAACAGGTTTCATGAAGAAATGAGTCCAAATTACATTCCGAAGCATCTAAACCGACATCCAAATTTTATATTAGCAATTTAGCTCCTCTAAGTCAGAGCTTGAAGATTTCATGCAAGGTTATTTCTCCTTTTTAGGGAAAATAGTTATTGAAGTACTTAAATGTAAACTGTCAACTTAAGGGAGGACTATTTTGTAAAATAGAGACTAGGGTTTCTTAGCATATAAAAAGAAAGAGAGAAGGGGTTGGCAGCCATCAAAAAAGAGGGAGAACAGAAGGAGGCAGCAGCCAGCAGAGAATAAACACAAATTCTCTCCTCTACAAACCCAAAAATCATGCTCTTTTCAATCTTTAGAAGTAGTTGTTCAATAGTTATGCAAGGCTAAGCTCTTTTCTTGGTTGCAAGGACGCAAAAACCTTCGAATTTCAAGAACCGTGAGATTTATTCTTCCTTTTATTTTCAGTTTATGTTATGAATGAGTATGATTGTTTTTCTATGCATATTTCCTATGATTGTTGTTGATGATTGCTAGAGCGGACTCTAAGTTATTGTTGTGAACAATCTATTGCTAAGTTTAATATCAAAACCGGAGTTGTGATATATGAACTTGTGAACAACTAAGCTTGATAATTGTGGTGGAACTACGTTATTGAACTTAGGGAGAACATTTGAACAAAGTGACACAAGCTGCGGACAGCTTGTATGTTAATCTTGATGAAATTATCTAGTTCTTAAAGCTGTCATTAAATTGAATCATTAGTACGGGCACTTTGATTGTTTATTGGTTAGGATTAGTTATATGGCGGATCCGTTAATTAATCAACGTTAAGAAAAGATAAAATTTCAGAACATAAACTGCAATTTTCGTTTCAAGGATCAGTTCTAATTTCCGTTGGTGGATGTGTGCTTGCGACCAAGGTTTGTTTTCTTGATTAATTTCGGTTTCAATTAATTTTGTTTGCTAGTTTAATTTCTTCCATAGTTTAGATCATCACAAATCAAAACCCCCCAATTGCATAACATATAGCATAAAAATCTGAACTAAATCTTCCTCGTGGGATCGACCCCTTGCTTGCTCTATATTATCTTGTGTGTTGTGTTTGAAGCTAGGGTAATTAATTTGTGCGACCGCGACATCGCAACAATCATTATCAAGATAGGGGTTTGCATGTGTCATACCAACAATATCTAGAGTAACATATTGATTCGTGTCGGTGTCAAGAAACCAAGTGATAAAATTTGCTATTGAAACGTCACTAAATGAGAGGTTAACCGAGGCTTGATTACCATGGGGCACAAGCTGAGAGCATTGCTGTCCGGAGTTCCCAAATATGTTACAAAGCTGACACTTAATCTGTCGTTGCCACTGACCAACATTACTTGTTTTGTTCTGCTGCTAATAAAGTTGATTCTGCTATCAATTTCCATGTTGTGGCTACTGGAAACCACTGTTGTTACCTCTGAAATTCTAACCACAATACTGATTTCAGGAAGGGCATATATTCCTCCACCCATTATGTTTTCCCCTATCCCATTACGAAGAAGACTCGCTGTTATTAAACACTAAAAAAGCACGTTGAGCAGTGAAGACAGAGGGGGGTTGCACAGGTGTTGGCAGCAACGATCAGCTGTGGTAAGAGGGTGAAGGGAGCTCCTATGTAAAAATTCATGAGTAGATAAGTGATTATGAAGCTCAGAATATGGCAGAGGATCAGATTTCATTGATAAACTTGTAACTAAATCACGAAATTCACCGTGAAGGCCCCAAAACATGTATAGATTGAAATCCGTGAGGAAGATGGGGCGGCCTGCTGCAACGAGTTCATCAAATAACCCCTTAGCCTTCTAAAGATAGGTGGTGACGGTATCATCACTTTGATGAAGGTCTTAAAGACAGTCATGCAATTACATGATTCAAGAGTTCAATGGAGACGCAAGGGCACGTTCTAACGTGCTCCATACACTGGCAGAGGTTGGATAATCCACCACAAGGTAGAGGACATCTATGGACAGAGAAGAGAGGAGAGTGTTGATGATGAGTTGGTCTTGCTATTTCCATGTCAAAAAAGCTTGTGAAAAACTAGAACTTAATTGGTAGAAACATCACTATTCAAAGAAGAACATATCGTCAAGACATCGACAAAAGAAAAAACAAATTGACCAATCAGATATGGCTTCATTTGCATGCGCCAAAATAGATAATTGGTGTTGGTCATCTTGAGATTGATGACTTGTTGTGTGTTGGAAAGAGGAATAATGGTTGGTGGTGCGGTAGAAAAAAAATGAAGCAGTTAGAGCTGCATTATGTGCAGAGACAGGCACACTAGCCGAAGCAGGGGCCATAAGGGAGGAGGAGGTAGGGGAGGTCAAGCTGACATTGATGCAAGTTATAGCAACAGTAGAGGAATCCATTGGTGAAGTTGGAGAAGACTGATAGGTGCGTCTGGAATGAATCTGCAATAGAATTATTTGCACCCCAAATACGCCCTACCTAAGGTAAGCTGCATTATTTTATTGTTTGATATATGCTAAGGTTTCATTGTATTTCTAATTGTTGGTCTGTCTATTGTTCAAGAAAAGCCCTCCTCAATAAGGAGGTTCTTATCTTATCGGGTAAAACCTAATCATCCTAACGTCAACAAAAGAACCACCTTTTTAATATCGGAAATATGTTTTACGTATAAATTCATAATCCCTGATATTAAACGAAAACAAAATAATTGTTTAGATTGTTTTGAAATATTGGTCAAGTTCTCGTGACTTTAATAAACTGGTTATTAAAGTCAAAATGCATGCTAAAACATATATATTTTTTGAAGTTTTCTTTGTTGTATGAAAATACAATATGATTTTTTTTTTACTTGGTTGTATGTATCATAACCCAATTCTGGGTTCTTCCCCAAAAAAATCATATTTTTTTCAAAATAAAAATCAAAAAATAAAATAAAAGCTGGCAATGTGGAGAAAGCAGATCAAGGAGGACTACAAAAATAGGGAAAAATCAAGCTGCAATTTTTAGAGGAAATTCAATGCCTAATTGTACCCCATTATGCCAAAAAATGGAGAAAAAATGCAAATTCAAGGTCAAATTAAATGATTTTGTATAAAAATTAAGTCAAATAACATAATTAAATTTTTAATAGGCCAATTTGATTTAATCATGGGCCAAATTGAATTTTAATTATGTTTAAGAATTAATTTGGGTCCAATTGAAGGATTTAATTAAGTGCAAGGACTTAATTATACTTTAAATGGGTCAAATTAATTTTATTTGGGGCTTAATTGGTGAAAAATTAAGTTTGGGAGCCTAATTTGAACTTAATTGAGAAGATTAGAATTTTAAGAGACCAAATTTAATTTTTACCAAGTTAATTGATTGAAATTAGGGGCCAAATTGCAATAAAATTGAAGTTTTAGGGTCAATTAGGGGTTAAATTGACAAACTTCACAGGCAAGGACCATTCTGCAACAGGCGGCCAACTATGGGGGTTCAATTGACAAAATCAGGAACAAAATCGTAAGAATATTAAAGTTTTATTGTAAGAATTAATTTGGGTTCATCTTCTTCTTTAAATCTCTAAAATAACTGATCAGGTTACCTACTTTGCAGATGCATTTAATATACCTAACGTCCACAATATTTTTCAAAAATTGCACGAAACTGATCACCAGACATCCCCAAATAGGCCAACTCAGGCAGCCTGCAGTTGCAGAATTGACAATTTGATAGTGCACCATGCCTACTTTGAGCCAACGGTTGGGATCCTTCCCCTCTGAATCAAGGGCTGAAATTTTACCTCGGTGCAGAAAAGATTATCCTCTTCCATCGCTTATAAATAGAGGTCGATTTCATGGCCTGAGGGAGGAGAAAATTGGGTCCAAATTAAGCCAAAAAACCAGCCTTCCTCCCTCTCCCCGCTGCAGATTTTCTTCTTCTGTTTCTTCTTCTTTCTTCCTCCGCCACATGAAACCAGCACCTTTACCATTTCTTCCTCCAGCTCCGCCTTGAGCAACCAGCACCACCAAGCTTTGCCAAGACCACCGGCCAGCCACCACTGCGTCTGTAATAAGCCACCGTGAACATCTTTCTCTCCTCTGCAAGACGTTCCTTCTTCCTTCTCTCTCCACCATGTCTTCAGCCCCTGAAGACCCCGCAGACACCTTTCTACTCCACCAACAGACGGCGGTGCAGCCTCCCTGCGAACCCAAATCCACACCAGTGGAAGAATAGCCACCACGACCGCCGGTCCCTCTCCCCCTGTAGATTTTCTTCTCCTTCTTTCATCCTGCTCTGCCACCCGCCACAAGCTCCACCGCTGCAACCACTGGCAGCACACCGTCATCCTCGGCCAGACCACCGCCGCGCCAGATTGTCCGCCCTCTCTCCCCTTCCCCTTCTTCTTCTTCTTCGCCGTCTCTGTTCACTGAGTGAACAATGGGCGTGAATTAGAATTCACGTCTACTGTTCATGCAGTGGACCTCTATTTACACTGTAAAATACAACTCCGGTATTAAAATACCTGGTTTTCTCTGAAATATTTTTAAAAAAATTCAAAACATTTTCATAAAAGAAAAAACATATTTTGTTGCATACGGCCAAATCCTAAAATTTTTCCAAGCATATTTTTCATAAAAACAAAAACAAAAATTGCATCGTTTTAATGTTTTTTTTAAATAATCCAAAAATGAATATCATAACTAGTTTATGATCATCCACTAGAGTTTGGCCAAAATATCAAAAATATTTTTCCAATCTTTTTTTAGGATCCAGATGTAGACTTTAATATTTATGGGGTGTAAAATTACATGATAAAGTACACCCTCAAGTATTAAAGATACAAGGTGTAAAAATGCAATGCTAAAATTCAGACTTTAGAATGGTTAGGATTTAACCCGATAAGGTAGAGACTCTCTCATGAAGAGAGATCTGCCTTGAGCCTTAGAAAAGACCAATGAATAGAAACACGACTTAGAAAAAACAATCAAACAACAATGTAGCTTACCTTAGGTAGGGTGCACTGGGGGTGATGCGTCTTCCCTTTGCACAACCAGTCCCTTACCCAGACTCTCGCAGACCATAGGTTCCTAGTGACCATAATACTAGGTGGCGACTCCTAAACATTAATCATAATTTTATGATTAAATCCAAAAACTCTTCCTAACACACAACACCTCACAACAGGAGGCACGACAGAAAGCATTTGTCATCGCCAGACGACGTCGCGGCGCTCGCGCCCCCGCGACAGTATGCATAAGAAACAAACCTATTTTTTTGTTTTTGATTTTTTTTGCAATGTTTTGACAAATCTAGGTATTTTAATACCAGATTCGTATCTTTATAGTATAAAAATACAAACTGATATTAATCAAAATGGATAGAAAAACACGAGAAAATCACAAATTTTCAAAAATATTTTTTGATTTTTTATTTTTTAATTTTTTTTTACTGGACCAGACCCTGAATAAAATTAAGCTAGGACCGACCCAAATAAAATACCATCTATCTTATATTGGGTTGGACTCAGCACAGCCGCGTGGACTAGGTTGATGATCCAACCCTGACTGGTTACTGTGCTCATGCACAGTAACCAGGTAATTATTTTCTTGCACGTTCTGCATGCAAGAAGAAAACCCAGAAACAGAGGTGAGGGGGAGAGAATTACCTGGCGGTGTTGCTGTTTTCGCGGTGGACGGCGGCTGTTCCAGGCGGCAATCTCTCTTTTTCTCCCATCTGTTTCGCTATGCTGTTTTTTTCTTTGTTTTTCGTTCTCTCTATCAATAAAGTTTCTTCCCTCTCTGTAGTGGCCGTGTGGCATCCATCTTGTTCACAGTGGATCACAGTGGCGGGGGAGAGGAACGGCGTTAGCTGCTGCGGTTTGTTTTCCTTCTTTTTCCCCGTGTGTGTTGCCTCTATCAACAATGTCCTCCTCTTTCTACCGTGGCTGTGCTGCTGATACTTCATGGTGTTGGTGGCGATCAGGGAACCGGGGGGAGCTGCTTAGCCGGTGGTTTTTCTTCCCTTCTTAGTGTTGTCCTCTGTTTCGGTTTCTCTCCTCTCTCCAACAAAATCCCCCTCTGTTTTCCTCTTGTATCTCAAACCTTACTCTTTCTCTCTGTTTTTCTTCCACTCCCCTCTCTCGTTCTCTCTCGTTCCTTTTCTCTATTTCTTTTAACTCTCAAAATCTCCTTGTTTTTCATTCTCTCTTCCCCCCCTGTTTTCTATTCTTCCCTCCTTCCTCTCTATTGTCATCCCTTTCTCTCCTATGTCTCTCAAACAAATATTATTCCCTTGTTTCAGTTCGTTCCTCCTTTCTCTCTGTTCTCCCTCTTCTTCTTTTTTCTTCCCTCTCTGTTCTGTTCGGTATTCCCCCCTTTGTTTTCAAACAATTCTTCATCCTCTCTCACATTCTGTTGTTTCTCTTGCAATCTGTCCCCCACGTCTTTTTTATTATTATTTTTTTGTCCTCCCATCCTTCTTCTCCCTTCTCTGTATTTATAGCCAAGCAGAGAGAGAGTCCCCCCTGCCTTCTTCCCTCCTTCCTCTCTATTGTCTTCCCTTCTTCTCCCCTATCTCCGTGTTCGTAGGGGAGAAGACCATGCACAGTGTCGTTTAAAACAGCATCGTGTCTTGCACTCTTTTTTTTTAAAACAGTGATTGAAACACATTTGCGGAATAACCCAAAAATGGGTTATGACAGCTGCTCCCCTCTTTACAATGCTTACGGAGCAAAGACTTTGCTTAGTAAGCTTGTAAAGAAAACAAAAGGAAAGAAAATGATTTGATTATCTTGGGCAACCTGCCCCTTTTGAAGAAAATTGGTCTACTTTCGAGGGCGACCTATCCTTTTTAAAGAAAAATGGTCTATTGTCACAGGTGACTTGCCCACACATACTCATACTAGTCTATTTTCAAGGGTGACCTGCCCACACACACTCACGCTGGTCTATTTTCACGGGCGACCTGCCCACACATGCTCACAATGGTCTCTCTTTAGGGGCGGCCAACCCACACACTTACACTTATTTTGGTCTATTTTCAGGGGCGACCAGCCCACACACACTTACCCTGGTCTATTTTCACTAGCGACCTGCCCACACACACTCACACTAGTCTATTTTCAGGGGCGACCAGCCTACACGCATTTACCCTAGTCTATTTTCACGGGCGACCTGCCCAAGTGGAAAAAAGGAAGAGTGGTCTCATTGTAATGGGTGACCTACCCAGGTGGAAGAGTGGTCTCGTTGTAATGGGTGACCTGCCCAGGTAAAAAAAAACATGGAGAATGGTCTCATTGTAATGGGTGACCTACCTAATTAGAAAAAGGAAAGAGTGATCTCATTGTAATGGGTGACCTATCTAGGTGAAAGAATGGTCTCATTGTAATGGGTGACCTACCCAGGTAAAAGAAACATGGAGAATTGGTCTCATTGTAATGGGTAACCTACCCAAGAAAAAAAAGGGAAGAGTAGTCTCATTGTAATGGATGACCTACCTAGGTGGAAGAATGGCCTCATTGTAATGGGTGACCTACCCAGGTAAAAAAAACATGGAGAATGGTCTCGTTGTAATGGGTGACCTACCTAGAAAAAAAGATGGTCTCATTGTAATGGGTGACCAACCCAAGTGGAAAAAAGGAAAGAATGGTATTGTTGTAATGGGTGACCTACCCAGGTGAAAGAATGGTCTCATTGTAAAAGGTGACCTACCCAGGTAAAAAAAAACATGAAGAATTGGTCGCATTGTAATGGGTGACCTACCTAGAAAAAAAGATGGTCTCATTGTAATGCAACCATATTATTCGATAGTTTCACCCACATTTAACTAATGTTTTGCCTATGTTATATCTACAAAATACCTTGAAATTCTTTGTTTTATGTTTTGAAGGTACTTTTGGATGAAAGATGCAAACAGGAGTAAATTGGAGGTAACTGGCAGATTTGACGTTCAGTCGATGTTTTGTGCAGAGCATGAGTTCTAGAGGTCGAAATAAAGTGATTCTAGTGGAACTAAAAAGCTAACATCCATACCTTTCTGTACATCTAAGGAAAGAAAATAAAATAAGGAAGATCATGGAAATCGCAGCTTTCAAAGTCAAATCTCGCAATCTGCCAATGTTGACCTTCGGCCATTCCTACTTGAATATCTGAAGCTACAGAAGTCCAATTCATGCAAAATCAATTTTTTGGGATTCCTGACTAATAGTACTATAAAAGCTCAAAAGTTCAGCAAAAAATGATGTCGTATGAGAGAGATATGATTTTTCAAAGATGACAGCTAAATTCTGCCAGCAAACAGGTTTCGTGAAGGAACATGTCCAAATTACGTTTCGAAGCATCTAAACTGGCGTCCAAGTTTTTATTTCAGCAATTTAGCTCTCTAAGTCAAAGCTTGAAGATTTAATGCGAGGATATTTCTCCTTTGAGGAAAATAGTTATTGAAGTACTTAAATGTAAACTGTCAACTTAAAAGAGGACTATTTTGTAAAATAGGGACTAGGGTTTCTTAGTTTATAAAAAGAAAAAGAGAAGGGAAAGAGGCCAGAAAGGAGGCAGCAGCCAGAAGTGAAGAAACACAAACTCTCCTCTCTACAAACCAGAAATAATGCTTTCTTCTATCTTTAAGAGTAGTTGTTCCATAGATATGCAAGGCTAATCTCGTTTTCTTGGTTGCAAGGACACAACAAACCTTCGGATTTCAAGAACCGTGAGATTTATTCTTCCTTTTATTTTTAGTTTATATTATGAATAAGTATGATTGTTTTCCTATGCATATTTTCTATGATTGTTGTTGATAATTGCTAGAGCGGACTCTAAGTTATTATTGTGAACAATCTATTGCTAAGTTTGATATCAAAACCGGAGTTGTGATATATGAACTTGTGAAGCAACTAAGCTTGATAATTATGGCAGAACTACGTTATTAAACTTAGGGAGAACACTCAAACAAAGGAAACACAAGCTGCGGACAGCTTAGTTGTCAAGAGATCAATCAATTTATCTAGTTCTTAGGGCTGCCATTGAACTAAATCATTAATGGGGACATTGTGATTGTTTGTTGGTTAGGGTTAGTTATACGGCGGATTCGTTAATTAACCAACGTTAAGAAAAGATAAAAATTCAGAATATAAATTGAAGTTTCGTTTCAAGGATCGGTTCTAATTTCCGTTGGTGGATGTATGCTTGCGACCAAGGTTTGTTTTCTTGATTAATTTCGGTTTCAATTGATTTTGTTTGCTAGTTTAATTTCTTCCATAGTTTAGATCATCACAAATCAAAACCCCCCAATTGCATAACGTATAACATAAAAATTTGAAATAAATCTTCCTCGTGGGATCGATCCCTTTCTTGCTCTATACTATCTTGTGTGTTGTGTTTTAAGTTAGGGTAATTAATTTGTGCGACCGCGACATGCAACAAATTTTGGTGTCGTTGCCGGGGAGGTAATTTTAGTTGATTCTTGTGCTTGTACTGTTATTTTTATTTGCTGTGATTAAAAAAAAAAGAAAAACAGAATTTTTGCTTGCGGCGGTACTGTTCACTTACGGCAGCGGTACTGTTCAAAACAGATTTTTTGGTGGAATTAGGTATCGGCCTTTTGTTTTCTAAAAGGAAACGGCATTCTAAACAGGACTAGTGGTAACCACTACCCCACCCTATCGAGGCCAAATTCCGCTCTTTTCTAGGGTTTTTAGGCAGTTTTAGTTTCTACCGTAGGATTTTCGTACAATTTGCATTGTTTTCGATCCAATAACCCGTTCTACTAACCAAAGTCAAGTGCAGTTGGATCTCGAAATAGAAAAAACTTTACGCATGTTATGAAAGGAAGCTCGCCTTAACACCATGGCTGTTGCACGACAACAAACACTCAAGGAGCTTGCTGCTCCTAACGTGGAAAATCAGCCATTGTGCATAAACATCGACAATAATGTACACTTTGAGCTCAAATCTGGTTTTTTACATTTGCTACCAACATTTAATGGTCTTGCAGGAGAAGATCCTCATACTCATATCAAGGAGTTCTATATGGTTTGTGTTGGCATGAAACCGAACAGAGTTGATGAAGAATAGGTTAAGTTGAAAGCTTTCCCTTTCTCTTTAAAAGGGGCAACAAAGACATGGTTTTTCTCTATTCTCTCAAGTTCCATTGGAACTTGGAATGCCATGAAGAAGATTTTCCTTGAAAAATATTTCCCAGCATCTCGAGTTGCCAACGTAAGGAAAGAAATATGTGGAGAGACACTTTCCGAGTATTGGGAAAGATTTGAGCAACTATGCATTCAATGCCCTCACCATCAGATACCCGATCAACTACTTATTCAATATTTCTATGAAGGACTGATGCCTACTGACCGTAATATCATTGATGCGGCAAGTGGAGGGGCATTGGTAGATAAGACACCCGAGGCTGCACGCCAATTGATCTCAAACATGGCAGCCAACTCGAAACAATTTGGCACGCGTGGAGACTTCACAAACAAACGAGTAAATGAGGTAAGTATTTCTAACCTTGAAAATAAAGTTAATGATCTTACTTCTCTTGTGCATTCTTTGGCTTGTGGAAATGTACAGCAGGTGAAAGTTTGTAGCATATGTTCCTTACAAGGACATACCTCAAATATGTGCCCAACAATGCAAGAAGATTACATTGAATAGGTTCATGCAGTTGATGGAGGATTCAACGGACAGTCCCAGCGTAAATATGATCCCTTTTCCAACACATACAATCCTGGATGGAGAGATCATCCAAACTTATGTTATGGGAACCCACCTCAACAAGGCAATCAAGGCCGACAGTTCCATCCCCATGGATTTTAGCCCCAACAGAATTATCAAGCAAGACAACCCCCTCCATTCACAAACTCCAATGTTATGGGGTCGTCATCCAGTGATGATCTTCGTGAGATGATGAAAACTTTAGCTTCTAACACTGTGACCTTGCAACAAAATCTCATGTCTTTTCAACAGGAAACAAGGTCAAGTATTCACAACTTGGAGAAGCAAATGGGGCAAGTAGCTTCAAGTGTGGGGAAATTGGAAGCACAAATGAATGGAAAATTGCCCTCCCAAGCATTGAATCGAATAGAGAATGTTAGTGCGATCATGCTGCGAAGTGGGAAAAAACTTGAAGAGAAAAGGTCGAAACAAATTGAGATGGAGAAAGAAGAAGAGATAGAAATCAAATTGAGTACAAAGAAGGAACATCCTTCTCCTCCACAAATGGAAACATCGACCAACACTCCAAAGGTAACTCCTCACTCAATGAATTCCAGTTTTAAAACAATTCCACCATTTCCTCTGAGTTCTTCTAGGTCAAAGAAAGAGGACAAAGAAAAAGAGATTTTAGAGGTTTTCAAGAAAGTAGAACTCAACATTCCTTTGCTTGATGCTATCAAGTAAATTCCTAAGTATGCCAAATTTTTAAAGGAATTGTGTATTACCAAGAGAGATTTCAAACTGAAAGGTCATGAAATGGTAAGTATGGGTGAAGTTGTATCTGCTGTTGTTAAAAAGAATATGCCTTTGAAGCAAAAAGACCCAGGTGCGTTTACTATCCCATGTGTTATTGGTAATGCTAGTTTCAAAAGGGCCTTGTGCGATTTAGGTGCATCCATTAGTTTTATGCCTAAATATGTTTATGATTCTTTTAGTCTTGAGCCTTTGAATAAAACTAGTATTGTAATACAACTTGCGGATCGTAGTTTTGTTTACCCACTTGGTGTGATAGAAGATGTCCTAGTCAAGATTAATAGTTTGGTCATTCCATGCGACTTTTATATTCTTGATATGGAACATAATTCTTGTGATTCATCAAACAGCACTCCTATATTGTTTGGGAGACCATTCTTGAAAACTGCCAATACAAAAATTGATTATGGTATGGATACTTTGTCTATGGAGGTAGGAGATGAAAAAATTGAATTTAATTTTCATGATGCAATGACATATCCTTATAGCAATGTTTATTTTATCACATGTTATGACCAAGTTAATAAGTGTGTGCAGCAAGTTTGTGATTTTGATAGTGAGGATGGATTAAGCGTAGCTTTGTGCTATGGCTATGATGTTACCGAGATAGAAAAGATGGAGAGGCACATATGTGTTCCCTAAAACATACATGAATCAGCATTGGCTTTGCAAACTGTTCCCAATGATGCAGGAGTCATTCACCCCATCATGGACAGTGAATGGGTGGCACCTATCCTTTTGGTGCCCAAAAAGATTGAAATTGCGTTGGAAGAAATACAAAATGATGCTTATGAGAATGCAAGGATTTACAAAGAAAAGATCAAAAGTCTTCATGACCGAATGATTACAAGAAAAGAGTTTAATGTTGAAGACAAAGGTCTTCTTTATCATTCGCGTTTGAAACTTTTTCCTGGAAAGTTGCACTCTCGTTGGATTGGACCCTTTGTTGTTTCTAATGTTTTTTCTTATGGTGCAGTTGAAATTACAAGTTTAGAAACCAACACAGTACTCAAGGTCAATGGGCATCGCTTGAAACCTTTCTATGAAGGTTGGATGGTAGAACTCATCGCTTCTGCGGAGTTATCTGAACCAATCTATGAAGAATGGGCATGCAACACGTCAAGCCAATGACATAAAACAAAAGCGCTTACTGGGAGGCAACCCAGCACAAAAAAAAAAAAAAAAAAAAACAGATTTGCTTTCTTTTTCCCTAATCTTTTTTTTTTCGCAATTGACTTGGTAAAAATTAAATTTGATCTTTTATAATTCCAATCTTCTTAATTATGCCTAAATTGAGCTCTAAACTTAATATTTTAGCAATTAAGCCCCTAATAAAATCAATTTGACCTATTTAAAGTATAATTAAGTCCTTGCACCTAATTAAATCCTTCAATTGGACCTAAATTAATTCGTAAACATAATGAAACTTTAAATTGGCCCATGATTAAATCAAATTGGCCTATTAAAAATCCAATTATATCCTTAGGCTTAATATTTATGCAGATTCATCCAATAATCATGTAACTTGGCCTTGAATTTTCATTATCTCTCTAGTTTTGGGTAAAATATGGTACAATTAGGCCCTCAATTCTATCAAAAATTACAGTTTGATTTTTTCTATATTTGAAATCCTCCCAGCTTGCTTTTTCTAAAATACCAGTCTTCTTGCTATTTATTTTTATTGACGCCATAGATCCGCCATAATTATTTAACAGTCGCTTTACAAGTTTAAATATCACAACTCTGGTTTTGATAGCAAATTTACCAATATATTGATTAGAATAATAACTTGAAGTCCGCTCTAATAATCAAACTAAACAATCATAGGAAATAAGCATAGAAAAACATTCATACTCATCATATAAATTGAAAAGAAAAGATAAAATAAATTTCATAGTTTTTGAAATCTGAACGTTTTGTATTCTTTCAACAAAGAAAAATAATTTAGCCTTACATGTCTATTAAAAAACTAAGAAAGAAAAAGGATGAAAATATAATTTCAGGTATAGGAGAAAAGGGTGAGAGTTTCTTCCTTCTTTATGGCCACCTTATTTTTCTTTCTCTTTTTCTTTTTATTTGATAGGAAAACCCTAATCTACACATCCCTCCAATCCGTTTGAATCCTCCAAAAAAATAGTAGTCCTTTCTAAAATAGACAATCTACATTTAAGTAGTACAATAACTACATTTCTAAAAAAGAAGGAAAACTAGTCTTGTATAAAATCTTTGAACTTAGACTTTGGACTTAAAGAAGTTAAATTGCCTAAATAAAGACCTTTTCCATATGAAAAAATAATTATCATGTCGGTTTGGATGCTTGGAAAGTATGTTAGACTTGTTTATTCACAAAACCTGTCTACTAGAAGAATTTATGGGTTATCTTAGAAAACTCATATCTCTCTCATATGAGTTCTTTTTCTACTAACATTTGGGAGGTTGATAGGTATTTCATTCAAGAGTCCAACAAAATTGAGTTGCATTAAATGTACTTCTTTAATACAAGATATTTAAGTCAGAATGGCCAAAGATCAAAACTGGCAGAATGTGAGACTTGTCTTTGAAGGTTGAGATTTCCATGCTCTTTCTTCTTCTTCTTCTTCTTCCATGCCATATATGTATAGCAAGGTATGAATGTTAGCTTTCTAATGACATTGCAATCACTTTATTTTGACCTCTACAACTCAAGTTTTGTATAAAACATTGATTAGAGGTCAGATTTACCAATATTCAACACAAGTTGGAACATAGTCTGAATTTTATCTCCGATTAACTTCTTTTTAAATCTTACATCAAAAGGTGATTTCAAAACATAAAACAAAGATTATTAAGGTATTTTATAGATAAAACATGGGCAAAATACTAGGTAAATGCGAGTAAAACTATTGAATAATATGATTGCATCAGATGATCAAAATCAAATAAAGAAAATAAAGAGAAAAGGCCCAAGCACTGTTTGATAGAATTTGAAAATTTTATCCCCAAGCTTTATATTTTTGTTTGTTTTTACAAACTTACAACGCAAAACACTTGATAAGAATTGTAAAGTGGGGGCATCTGTTGCCATCAAAATTTGACATATTTTTCAAAGAGTTTAGAAAAAAACAAAAAATAGCAAAAGACAGTGAAAAACCCAAAAAATATTTTCTTGACATGATTACATCACTTTCAGTGTCTTTCCATACAATTTAAAATAAAATATATATTTTCAACGGGTTTTTAATGTGCTCATTGAGTCGATATTCATGTTGTCTTTGTTTCAAAAGTGAAAACATAAAAATAAAAAAATATATATATTTATATTTTAGTGATTTAATTGTATTCGTAAAAAGAAAAAGAACAATTTTAAAATTAAAAACCCTCTCCCCAAGCAACTTCACTTCACTTTTTCTAATAACTCATTTCAACCCAAATTATCATCGGCAACCCCCATTTCAACCAAACCAAATCTACCAGCCTTCATGGTATGTTTTTCTTCTACCACAAACACAACACCATTTTCTCTCCTCATCAATGACAGTCGTTGATTCTTGTACCAACAGAATAGCCTCTTTCACCTCTCCACTATCAATATCAACACCAGGAGCCTTCACCTGCAATACCACCAGCAACCCTCTACAAAACCAAAACCAACGGAAGTTAGCAGTACCATGGCCACTTAGTGAATGATTAAAACCAAGGGAGGGAGTGCCAGGTATTTGAGCTTGCAGGTTTCTGGAGGGAAAGACAATGAGCTACTATCGGTTTAATTACTAGGTTGTTGAGGGCTGGTGGCTATCGGCTATTATTAGTGTGGGTTCAGTTCGTGGTAGCTGTTGATGGTGCTCGTGTGACGTGGTGGAAACCGAAAGGAAGAAGAAGCTATTGTGCCTTGACCGCCATAGGAATGGAGAGCAAATGGCGTTTACTGTGGGTGAGTCACGGCTTGAATTGGATGGCTAGATTAGTTGTTTTTTTTATGTTTCTGGGTAGTAGAGAAGAAACATGGGCACCGCATGTGGGGGTTGATGATGGCAGCGTTGCTGCTGGCTGAGAGAAAAAACGGGGTGAACAGAGGGAAAGCTTCTCACGATGATGATGATGAGGGGGAATGAATTTTATATGAAAAATTCTCATGATTTTAATAAATTAATTATTAAATTTAAAATACATGTAAAAATATATTTTTAGAATTTTATATAAAAATATTAAAACATTATGTATTTTATTTTCTTTAAATATGATATGATTTTTTATTTTTAAGAAACCTGTTAATATACAATTAAAATATATATATTTTTTTCTTTTCTTTTTTTATTATCTATTTAACACAAAATTAAAAATAAAAGTAATAAAAAAAAATGAACATCCACATATATTTATTTATTTATTTTTGCTATATTTTACTTACTCATCTAAAAAATACATATATTTACAAAACACTAAAAACTCAAATTCTAACAATAAACATCTAAAAATTGTAAAATGAACCTTCCAAAGATAAAAAATAATATGAAGAACAGTGTTGAAAGATTTTGGAGCTAGAGGAATAGTAGCGGTGCGTGTGCCAGTGAACTGGAATACAAGGTGAATCTGAAGTGACTTCTTCTCTTCCTTTTTGTGTCGGCGGTGGCTCTCACCGTGACCTGTAAGCAAAGGAAATCACACAGGCAGTTCGTTTGTCTCTTTTTTAGATCTGTTTTTTTTTCCTGCTGCAAATAATGGTTCCGATTAAAACCAAGGGAGGGACTGCCCGATATTTAAGCTTGCAGGTTTCTGGAGGGGAAGACGATGAGCTACTATTGGTTTAATTACTAGATTGTTGAGGGCAGGTGGTTGTTGGCTACTATTAGTGTGGGTTTAGTTCGTGGTAGCTATTGATGGTGCTCGTGTGGCGTGGTGGAAATTGAAAGGAAGAAGAAGCTATTGTGCCTTGACCGCCATATGAATGGAGAGCTGATGGCGTTGACCGTGGGTAAGTCACGACTTGAATTGGGTTGTGAGGGAGATATATGATATGGTGGAGGAAGATTGAGGAGCTGTTGATTTTAGGTTGTGTGGCTAGTGGTGAGGGGCGTTGGTGATGGTGTTGCTAGACTGGGTGGTTGGTCAGAGGAGGTATTCTGGTGATGGGGTTTTTATGTTTTGGGTTTTGTGGGAAGCTTTGGTGTTTGTGATAGTTGGAGGAGACAATGAAGGGTAAGGGAGCTTGTTTTTGTTTTTTTGGTTGTATGTAGCTGATGACTGGGTTTTGGAATTGGGGCTAGGGTTTTTTTTTTTTTTAATATAGATATCAGGAGAGAATGTATGCATAACTTTTTTTATTATTATTTTTTGTTTTAATTTCTAATCTCCACAAAATTCTCTTTTAAAATTTCATCTCTTTCTTTTGTAATTAGTACAACCATTTATTTATAAAACAAAAACAAGTTTGTTATTTTTAATTATTTGATTTTTAAGTAAACTTGGTAATCAAATAACCTAAAAAACAACTTGGTCTTTTAATTTGAAAAAGACGCTGAAAACATCGCAATTATATAAAGAATTTATTTTTATATTTTTTATTATTTTTAGTTTGTTTTCAAAAAGAAATTAACAAAAATTAGAATAAAAAATTGAATAACAACACCTAAATCAGCACCTTGCGTTCCATGCCGCTTGTAATTAATTTTGATAATTAAGTGCTTCCCATCATATGGTACAATAACTATACGAGGATATAGTGCTTTCCAACACCGGTCCTCTTAATAAGGTTGACATTCCAAATCAGGCACGTAAAAAGGGTTAGAATGTTAGTATGGGCTCTTGCCCAACTAAGATGTCTTTTCCCTTCTTCTTCTTTTTTATACCTCACATCTCTCTATCTCAACTCTTTCCGTTATTTTCATTTTATTGCAACGAATTTTCTTAAAATTATATAAATACATATAATGAAAAATTACTTATCAAACAACCATCTCAATTATATTAAGTGAAGTTTCAAAATATAATTTATCTTATTTTTTAATACACCCTCTCAAATGAAAGTCATTCGGGCTTGAAACTTGCAAAGACTTACGTTACCTTATGCTTAATTTTTATCAAATAAATAAAGATGTTGAGATTCGAACTTGTGACCGTTTGGTTATCAAGATTCTGATACCATGTTAAAAAATCATCTCAACTCAAAAATTTAAATTGTGAGATTGTAATCATAAGAAACAATACACATACATTATAAGTAGAAAAATATTATTTTCTTACAACACGAAAATGTTGTCAATAAAAATTTCATTAAATATAGGGGAGAAGTATACTTATTTGTTAATTATGGCAAAACAGTTTGTTGAAACATGAAAGTCACATGATTGAACTGCCATACTTGCAAACGTAACCATCCATCTAACAAGAGTGAGAGATATTCAGGCTCATATATAGTGCTATTGATTATCAAATACTTGTACTGGAGAGCAGGGAGTGGAGAGTGCAAACTGGCATTCCATAACTAAGCATCTTCACTCCAAACAGTCGTGATCCAATGATCATGCATTCTTCAACAGGTAAATCCAAAGTTTTTTTTTTCTATTTAAGTTATAATTTCCTGTTTGTCAATTTAAATTAATTTTGTTATTATACAGCCCTTGTCTCCAAGAATATTTCTTCTTTTCTGAGATTTTGTTAATTTTACTGTCAAAAGCTTGCTGATTTTTGCTAGACATTATTGTAAAATCTTGCTCTCCCATCAGCATATATATATATGTAAATACTGTCGAATGTCGAATAATATATCATTAGGGTTAGATCTTAGAGGTATCAGATTCTTCATAGGGTTGGTCTAGCATATGGCAAGGAGGCTGAGACTGTGACTCTAACACATGGATCGAAGAAAATTTCACATGGTATTTACATTTCAAAACTTTGCTCTTTTTGTGACTCTTCGTCTCTGTCAAAACCAGTCTTTTTTCTTCTTGAAAATGAAATAAAAATTTCATACAGTTAATTAACCATCTGTCATTCACTACAAACATCACACATGCTCAACATCACATTTTCAAATCATGTACTTGCTACGGAGCAACCAAGGTGGGAGCACCGGCCAAGTTTTTTACTCTTCCTTTTTGCATTAAATGGCTATATATAGCCCAAGTCATTCGCTGATCAATTGTTGTAAGAACATTATAAATATGAGATTCATATAGCTGAATTGTTAGAATAGATTTCGGTTTTCTAACACTTTGTATTTATGAATCTCAACTCATTTAGGCCGTAGACAGTAGATTGCTTCTTTCGGTGAAGAAGCTGATCGTGGGATTGCGAGACGTTGTAGTATCGCGGGACTGTCAGCCTGAAAATCAGTTGAAGAAAATGAGAGGGAAGCCATTTTCAGCCAAAGCCATTTTTGTTCTATGCATTGCAAGCTTTCTTGCAGGATCTCTCTTTACCAACCAGAATTGGACGCATCCTTCTCGGGCTAAGGATAATAGGATTGCAGTAATTCCTCATCATGTCACCAAGCTGCAAGAAGTGAAACAAGATTGTGATCCCAAGCGTGTAAGTTTGGTTGTTCACACTTTAAACACCATAACCTAAGAGTTCTATTTCCCTGAAAATTGGGAAAAAAAAAAAAAAAAAAGCTGCCTATAAATTCATCATTAATTACTATCATATATATTTCATGTGATTAATTCATGCATCACGAATTTCAAAAGAATGATATTCAACAAAAAATTGTGTGAAAAAAAATCCTTGCTGTAATATAAATTAAATATATATATATATATATGAAAAACAATACCAGCATAGATGTAAAAAAAATTAAATCAGCTCAGATTGTATGACATAATAACGATATAACTTTCAATTTATGTCTGGGGGCATGTTGATCATGAACTAAATTATGGGTTATCTCAATTTTATTTTTCTTAGCTAAAAATGAATAAAATTGTGTTTTAAGTTTATGCATCAAGATCACATACATATTTCTTTTACACATTAATCAGAAATTGGTTGAGGGAAAGCCTGGAGATATTATGGGAGAGGTTCATAAAACCCATGAAGCTATAAGGTGAGTTAATTCCTTACTTTTTCTTTCTTAATTTTTAAAGAAACAATTGAATTGCAATATCAATTTAAATATTTGTCTCTCGTGCAACAACGCAGATCTCTTGAGAGCACCATGTCCACGTTAGAGATGGAATTGGCTGTAGCTCGAACAGTTCAGTCAAATGGGCAACATTATTCACTAGAAAAGCTTGCTAATCACACTTTACAGAAAGCTTTTGTTGTCATTGGCATTAATACGGCATTTAGCAGCAGAAAACGCCGGGACTCACTTCGACAAACTTGGATGCCAAAAGGTCCTCTCTCCCTCCACCAACTCCTAATTTATAGCATTAATTTAGAAAGAACAGACCTGTTGAATTTGCTGATTTTCGGCTATTATATACTGCATGGATTAGAACTCACATTCCATGGCTGATGTATAGTCACACAAAGATCAACTTAAGAAAAATCAAAATAAATAACAAATTGTCAAGTCACCGCAGGAATCTACCAGTAATTTTGGAGTTTCTATTCTAAAGCGGTTTTCTTGTACTTGGCCAAAAAAAGGCGAAGAGTTTTTGCAATTGAAAAATTAATTTAACTTTTGGGCACTAAAATACGCAAGCCCCAAACTAGATTCCAAATTTTAACTCAAATCTCAATTGAGAGTCTGAAGGGATATTCTCCCTGGATTTTGGTGGAATCCATCAGCAGAAGTGGGCACATAATTGAAAATTTTTAAAACTTTGAGAATCAATTGAGATACAAAAAATTTACTGTAAGAAGGAAGTATTGTATACATAGATAAATAAATAAACAGGTTAATTATCATAATTTATATTAATTACCAATCCACAATGCATGTGTAATACATAATTTGATTCACCTAATAATTCTCAATTACCGAGTAAATTACTAAAGATTTGTGTAATTAATGCAGGGGAAAAGTTAAAGAAATTGGAGAAAGAAAAAGGGATTGTGATACGATTTGTGATTGGACACAGTGCCACACCTGGTGGTGTTCTTGATAGAGCAGTAGACTTAGAGGACGCAGAACATAAGGATTTTCTAAGGCTCAAGCATGTTGAAGGATACCACGAGCTCTCTACCAAAACAAGATTGTATTTTTCCACAGCAGTTTCAATTTGGGATGCTGAGTTCTACCTCAAGGTGGATGATGATGTTCATCTCAATTTAGGTAATTAGCAACTATGCTTCTTCTCCAACATTTCGTGACTAGAAATTAACAAGGGACATGTTTATGTATTGGTAATAAATCGTGTTCTAATCATATCATGTTCCATGTGTCCTGTAGGCATGCTAATGAGTACACTAGCCAAATACCGGTCCAAACCTAGGATCTACATCGGATGCATGAAGTCCGGACCAGTTCTCTCTCAAAAGTAAGTTAATTTTATTTATTTTTGTTATTAAATGTGCTTGATTCAGCAAATCCGGCATCCTAGTGGAGAACTTGAATTATGACGTCAGGCTCTATCTCTAGTAGATTTAGCAGATTTCACTTCATATTTTTTTTCATTTCTTCCTGGCCTCAAGTGATATTGCAATTTTCTTTCTCGGCAGAGAGGACAAATATTATGAGCCGGAGTACTGGAAATTTGGGGAAGATGGAAACAAATACTTCAGGCATGCCACTGGCCAACTCTATGCCATCTCTAAGGATCTTGCTGCCTATATCTCCATCAACTCGTGAGTCCCATATCCAAAAGCATCAGTTTTCCCTCATTTGTTGCCCTCAAGTCAGAGTAATATAGCGATATTGAAATATTTTGGCAGGCCCATATTGCATAGATATGCCAATGAAGATGTCTCTTTGGGCTCTTGGCTTCTAGGCTTGGAAGTGGAACACGTGGATGAACGTTCCATGTGTTGTGGGACTCCTCCAGGTACACAAATCAATCACACAACCATTCTCACTGTGTTGATATTTTCCAGCAGTCAATCTGCCAATTCCTTCAGCATAACATATTTAAAAATAAATTGAAAAATAAAAAATGGATTTAAATCAATATTTCTCATTTCTAATTTTCTTGCTAGGATAGGAAAAGGTAGATTATTAAATCCACTTAAATGTTCCTACTTTATATATATATATCTTCTTTCTTGAAAAACATTGTAGGTATACTAATTTCTTCTCGTGGGCAAATGTATTTTTGTTGTTGACTGAGGCCGTGGTAATTAATTATATATTAATATTCCAATCGATTACTTCTAAGGATCATCTGTAGCTCCGAATCAATCTCTATGCTCTTAAAAAATAGTTAAGATATCAGTCCATCAAAATATGACTAGATTCATATAATTAATTGTTATTCATGTATATATTTTAATATTATTTAAAATTATATGGTATGATGTAGAGTATTTTTCGTTTAAAAAATATATTAAAATAATTTATTTATTTATTATTTCAATACATCAAGATTATTTGAAAACAATTTAAAAAAATTAATATTTTTTAAAAATAAAACACACTCGTATATAACTTTATATACAACCTTGCTATCCTATATGACGACATTATTTTGGTTTTTAGATTGTGAATGGAAAGCACAGGCGGGGAATGTATGCGTGGCATCCTTCGACTGGTCGTGTAGCGGAATATGCAACTCTGTGAGAAGGATGAAAGTAGTGCATGATTCTTGTGGGGAAGGAGAAGGTGCTGTTTGGAATGTTGATCTTTAAGTTGTGATTTAATTAGCAGCCTAAATAATATGACAGAGAGTTAAAGGAGATGTAATTCCTATAAAAATTTATTTTTTTTAGAACAATACCTTCTCTTTTTATCATATTTGAGATATTCATACCAGTGATCATCAACTAGAACTCACTCCATGTACACTCAATATGATGATAAATATGACTCTGGAAATATATATATATATATAAACTTAGTTTAATATGGATTTTTGTCCCAATTTATATGACTCAATCTTAATTAGAATCCAAAACGTTTTTAATATATTTTGATACATATAATTCTCAATTTATAAAATACATATAATTCTTAATTTCCTTTATAAAACTCATACAATTAAATTCTTTTTATTGTTGACAAAAATAAAATGAGTTTGATCCGTGTGATGTGGTGGAGTACAGTCATCTATCTAGTAAATTACTAAATAATATAGTCTATCAATCTATATTTAAATTAAGAAAAAAAATTAATTTTTGTTTTGATTTTTTTTTTTAGAATTTAAGCATGATCATTTAGAACATGCATGAATGGATGAATACAAAGTTAATCAATCAATTAAAAACATAACTTGAAAACATGTTCAGTCAAAACCAAGGTATTCATAATTTAAACACTAGTCATATTTAAAACAAGACATTCCAACCCGAAGAGGTAACCAGTATCTTGTTGTAGAAAATTTGAATCCTCCCATGTTTCTAAGGGGAACATGATTGTCATGCTCCAAATCTCACTATTTGTTTTGAATTAAATGATTTTAGATTAGGTCGGGGAAATAAAATATAAAGACTTAAGGTTTTATTTATATATCATGTATTAAATAATGTCCTTTCAATTTGAATTCAATGACTTAGAGAAAAGAAATATTAAAAAAAAAAATTGATAAAAGAGAATATGACAGAATTCCAACCCGGAGTGGTAACCAGTATCTTGAGAGCTACTTTTATATCTAATTTTTTTTTTAACATATTTTCTAATTATTTTGGAATTCAAAGTTATTTTTTATTTAGTCATTTGATCAACTACAGTTTGTAAGCCTTCGGTGAAATAAATCTCATATCCTTTTGAATATGTGCTACATTAGCATGTTTTACTCTCCATATCATAGCAAAAAAATAGAGAAAGAAATTTAAAATAACTTGTAAATAATTTTTTTAAAAATGAAAGAGCCATGACCATAAACCCTCATTAAAGCTGTATATGACAATAAAATAAGTTTCAATTGTTTTAAAAATAATAAAAAAGATATATGAGAAACAAATATGAATATACAAGGATATACGAGAGCACAAAATTCTTAAAAAACTATATGAGAGAATATACGTAATATATAAGGATAGATGAATCAATTAATCTCAAGTTTTATGTATTATTTTTCTAGAACAAATAAACATCTAAAAACAAAGACATTATGCCAATTCTTTTTTTATATTGAAAAGTTACTAAGCCAACATCAACATGATATATTGAAAAAAAAAAAAACATCATTTCAATTCTATATCAAACACATTATTGTTAAATTTTCTTGGATATTTGATAGACATTATTCATACTTAGATATTTTTATTTCTTGGACATTATTCATACTAAAAAATGTTGAATCACTCTTGATAGATATGGTGTCAACTAGTTAATCCTGTGACAACGGTTGTAATTCAATTCTAAAAGGTTTTTTCTCTGTTTTTGGCTTGAACAATAGCATTAGCTAAATAACAGCTAGTGCATTAATAAAATAACAAAGATAAAAATATATCAAAACATAGAATCTAAGACAGGACCAGCAAAATTATTATCTATCAAGAGTCAATAGGTAGTTGATTTGCCCACTGAATTCAAGCATTGCGTTTGCTAGTTGCCACTTACAATGCTTGTTCGTGCAAGTATCAATAAAGACAGGAACCACCAACAAATCAATTGCACTACGTACATAGGAAATGAGAATCCGACATGAATCTAAGATATGGTAGGCCATTGCTTGTCTATGAGGACATTCATGCTTGGTTCTTGTCTAATGGGCAGCAAGAAAATCTCAATCCAATATTTTCCTTGTAGAGAATGAGCACATAAAGTCTGACCCAAAATCAAAGCTGCAATTAATAAATTAATTATGTTGAGCCCTTAATTAAACTAGGAGAATTAAAATGATTTTATACGACTGATTGAATTCTGTAATCTGAGAATTTGGAAACCTGAATACTAAACTTTCTGCTGATTACTGTGTGATATTGTACTAATTAATTTATCTATCCCAACTAGTGCTGTAGATCATGGTTAAAATAATGATCATAGAGATATCATAACCCCATCTTTTATTTCATCAAGGGACGCAACTAGCTAGCTAGTACCCTAACAAGTGATCATAGCTATGATCATGGATAAGTAGAGTACTGCTAGCTATGGAGTTCAGCAGGGAAGAAATCATAGACAAACATAGTTAACAGTCAACAAAAAAGACATGGATAGAGAGAGGGGAGTTTCTATTCTACTGTGTTAATTACTATTTTTTCTCAAAAGATCCAGCTACATATTACTGCCACTATAGAAAAGAGAAACTTCCTTTCACATCACAAGGCTATAACCTAAATAGAAAAGAGGTATGTATATTCGGAAAAAGGCACCCAAACAGACTTATAACCTAATTTCTGATATCCATGATTTTAGGATCATTTTATAAGAAAATCAATCACAAGGCTGAGTGTTTTTTTGTTGGAATCAGTATGCCTATATCTTGCGGTATTACCAATACATTCCAAGATTTTACTTCAGTCAAAAGAAAACGAAGCAGCATCACAAAATGCATACGGCAGTATCAAAAATCACAAATAAAGAGCTGAAGACTTTACAGCTTTGAGTATTCACTTTTCATTTCATTTATTTTCATGCCACTTGTATGAAAATAAACAGAGCTTAAAGAACGAGGAAAGACAGTGATGCCCATTAGCACACAACAGAGACAAAAGTTACCCACCAAAAAGAAACAATGGACAAATTAAAGAACAAAGCTTAATGAAAAAGCTTGTTCCATAAATCAAAGTAATAGATTTAACAACACAAAGCCAACCCAGAAATAATAATAGGTAGTTAATGAACAACACAACAAAGAAAGAAAAATTTTGATTGATTTTCCCTTGATCTTCCAGCATAAGGTAAGCTTTTTTAAGCCTAAATGCCTGACATTAACGTAGATTCGAATTTTCCTTTCCATCTCTTGCCCTAATTAGTAGTTCCCTTATGCCTTAGATTCCTTTCTTTCAAAATATGCCTCTGTTGCTCTCCGTTTAACACCATTTTGTCTGTTGCCTCACATTCTCTAACCAATCGCTTTCCCATCCATAGTTCATTAATTCATATGCATATCTATCTACACTTTTCCTTCCTTTAGTATTTATATCATAATTGCTATGGTTGATTAATTCTTCTTCATTGTAGGATCACTAGATTGTGATCGATCCTTGGTTGTACCGATAAAAGAAGCTGTACTTGTGTACAGATTCAAAAGAAGTTACAAGTGTGAAATTAAAGATTGTGAAAAAAATATTGCAATCCATATGATAACTAGTATAATGGTTTTTCGCATAACTTGGTGGCTCGGTCAGAAACCACTAAAAGAGTTTATAGTGCTGAATGGTGGTTGCTCACTACGGCTTAATGGATTTAGTTATTTCACAAGTTACCCATGACTACCTCAGCGGCAATACTTTAAACAAGAAAAGAGGTATCCCGTTTTGAAACTAGCAAAACCATGAGCAATAAAAAAAGGACTTGGCATAGAAAACCAATCCTTATGTGTGTTTTTTAAGCCATATAGTGAACTATGAAGTTTGAACATATAAAAGGGATTAATAAAATTCATAAATCTAGGAGGTTGGGACATGTAAACTTCCTCGTCCAAAGCACCATTAGGAAAAGCATTATAAATACCAAGTTGTCGGATTGTCCATCCTTAGTGAGTGTCAAGCAAAGAACAACTTAAATTGTGGTGGGTTTAAACACTAAACTAAACGTCTCACCCTAATTGATTCATTCCTGTTAGTGAAAGCCTTTTACAACCATACGTGATTTGAACCTTGCAAGACTTCCACTAGCCATTTTCTTCACTTTATAAAACCATCTACAACCAACAATATTCAGATAGAGTTCACGAGGCACCAAAGACCAAGTTTCATTTTATAGAAGAGGTTGATGCTTAGCTAGTGTAACTGCACACCACCTTGGATGCTGGAGTGCAAGAGCAAATCTAGATGGTTCAGTAAGATGCAAAGAGGTGTTTGTTGTAACCTGAGTTTGTAGTTTGACAAGCTTGTGACCATTCAAAGCACGAGGTTTAGCTTATGTTATTACCTATTTTGCTAACTTTTTACTATGAACTCTAAGTTGTATTGGACGAGTTCAGGTTGATGCTGTAATCCATTGAACAAAAGGAATCTCAGGTTCAGCATATTTATTGGGATAAATTTGACCTCGAGTTAATAAGACATGACCTCGAGTTAGCTACAATAGAAACTATTGTAAAGAGAACATAACCTACAATAGAATTATAAACCGCATCAAACTTAAGGAGAACATGAACTAGCTCTTGGAAAGTCTCTGCTCCCAATGTCTGAAATGTTGTGACCATGATCTGACATTGCAGTGTTTATGACATTATAGTATAATAGGGCTCTTGGGTGAAGTGTGATGCAGAAGAGGCTTAGACACACTTGGTGTTAGCCCTCCTAAAATATTAAACAGAAAACTATGTGGAACAATTGTATTCAGAGCACACAAAAAAGAAATTGAAAAGTTAAAAGATATATTAGTATTAGATGCATTCTCAAACTTAATTTGAGATGGTGAAAAGATAGATTCATGAAAAACAACATCTCGAGATATATAAATTTTGTTTGTAGTTAAATCTAAACACCAATATCCAAGTCAGAGATGGACTATATCCTAAACTTTTGGAAGATATATAAATAATGATACACAAGCTTGTGCTTATTTTATGAAAAACGATTGGGCAGAACAAACAACTAAAAACCTTAAGACATAAATACTTTGGTTTAGATTTAAACACATGCTCAAAAGGAGATAGAGCATGAAAAAATGAAGTGAGCATTATGTTTATTAAATACATAGCAGTGCCCAATAAAAAAATGCCAAAAATTAAAAGGGAACAATAGCATGGCCTATAAAGGTGTTACGCGTTTCAACAATATGTTTAAGGGTTCAAAACTAAAAATCAACTCTAAAGGTAACTTACTCTATCTCTAGAATTGAAGAGATAATGAAATAGTTTTTTTTTTTTTGTAAAATAAAAAGATTAACCTAATGTGGTTGTTGTTATCTATTTTTAAGCCATACGTGCTAATGGAGATCTCTTTTTACCAACCAGATTGCTGTCAGTTTCTGTTCTTTAAAATAATTTTATCTCACTTCGAATCCTTCATTAAAACTGTAGTTCTAGACGCATAGATGAATTTGGACTTTTGAATCGCTTGATTTCGATATCAGAAGCTTAAGATATTCACGTTTAAATATTTAATGATAAAAATTTTGCCGCAAGAAGGATTTTGCCTCCCAAGTTTGCAGGGCTGAATTGAAAAAAAACTGAAATAAGGGAGTTAATTGCCGATATAAATTGGAAGAAACTTGGCTGGAATAGAAAACGGGATAGGATCAGCAAATGACAGAAATCTACAACCAAGAATTACGTGGCTGTCGCTGTGTTTACCTTTGCCTTGCGTTTCGACAACAAACGACGCCGTCATGCTTTTACACATTAATGTGCATTTGTTTTTCCTTTCTTCAGCCGGGGAAGCCAGGCGGCGCCGTTTTAAAACAGCCCCATTTTGAATTAATGAGCTTGGTACTGTACCCCCATCCGCAACCTTTTCCCTCCTCTGCAGCCGTTTCCTGCCATTTTCTTTTTTTTCTCCTGTCCTTGCACTGCACAAAACAGTCCCCCTTTTCACGCTAGGATGGCAGCTGCGAGAGGAAACGGCATTGTACCTCCAGTGCCAGCTGGGGAAGAGGACGCGCGCAGTCACGCAGAGGGAGCCTCGCCATCATCTAATGGTTGGAATTCCATCCCTAACACAGACGGCTGGGATGAGAGGGGTTTCAGGATTAGCCTCCAAGTGTTTTGCTCGGCTATATATATGGGGCTATGCAGCGAAAAAGAAAAGAAAGAAAGAGAGAAAAGGGTGAGACAGAGAGAGTAGAAATAGAGAGAGAAAAGAGGAGGCGGAGAAAAGAAAAGGAGAGAGTTAGCATAAGGCTGAGGTTAGAGAAGCCGAAAATCATTGAGAACGTTAAGAGATTACCTTGAGTCTATCCTACTTTGTCGAACCGGGGTTTGCAAAGACTCTAAGAGGTTTTTGAAAAGCTCCTAACGGCAGGAAAAGAGGAAGGCGCGCTTGCTTCGGGTCATTGTTGGTGAAAAGGCAGAAGCTTTTCCACCAGTTGCATCTCGTTTCTCAGCATTCAAACGTGCAGGATCAGCAGGTATGAGTCTTGATTTTCTTTTTTTCTTTAACATCTGTAAAGCTGTTTGTTTGGTTTTCTTTTCTTTTCAAAATCTGTTTTCTGTTTCTGTTTTGGGACGTGCGTTTTCCATCTTAGCAACAAAGTTTGCTTGCCCACTGAATCTCCCATGCCTTTAGATTATTATTCACGTTAGAGCTGCGTTTGTTTTTCCTTCTGCTGGTTACTCACACGGCGACTCATTTAGAGAGGAAAATGAGAGAAAGCCGTCTTCAGTTGAGGTAATATTTCAGTTGGTTCTGAAGTCATGTTTTCCTTCTTTTCTTCGAAAGAGAGATAGCTGGCCATTGGATTTGTTGTTTCTGTTTTAGCGTCTTCGATATACATGATGAAAAGCATGCTCTTTTGGTTCTTTCATTCTTGTATAAAACAAACCATGGCAGTATCAGAGATTAGAAAAAGGGTAGGCGTGAACAATGTTTTCTGTATTAGGTTTGGTTTTCAAATGTTCAGCTTCCATGTGTATATGACTTGCTCCTCTTTGTCGAAAATGATAGGTCATGCCGTGTTTAGACTTTGAGTTAAGAGGCTGGTTTAGCTTTCCAGTTCTATTGCCTGAGAGACCGTAGGTTTTAAAGGTCTTCGTCACCCCTGCTTTCCTTTGGTTGGAGCGTCTCTGGGCAATTGGAACATTACATAGGAGTAGTTACGGCTTATAGGTGCAGAAGAAAGAGTGAAAAAACGTGAGGGAGTGTCCTTTTAATTAAGGGGACTTTGTTTTTTTTGCAGGTTCTGGTTTCATGTTTTTTTCCTCTGTTTCTTGTAAAAATGAGATAACATGCACTGTGTTTTGTAGTCTCAGCATTTAATATGTATTCTTTCCTGCTGTGTGAAACGAGCATGGCATTTGTTTAAAGATCAAGAAAAGAATGAGTGGTGGGGCATGGCTTCTGTTATAGGTTTCAGTTTCAGAACTTTGTTGTTTTTGGTGCATGCGGACTTGTGTTTTTTTTAGAGTAATGGGCAGACTTGTTTCAGACTTTAAATTTAAGGTGAAATGCTGGGTCTCTGTTGCCGGATTTGAATTGTTTTAAACTTCCTGTGAATTTTGGAATGGATGTGGATGGCTTGTTTTTTTTTTTTTTTTCCGATGCTTGTGTTTTGACAAAAAAAATATAAAAAAATATTTTTGTATGTTCCATACGGTCAATACCCTAACATGTTTTTTAATGTTTTTTTATATATAAAAAAACAAATATTTAAAGTTCTTGAAAATGTGTTTTCGTATGGATTTCTTAAACACAACACAAAAATTATTTTCTTGCATCTTGGATTTTACAATATGTTTGTAAATTCCAAAGGGTGTTGGCCAATATTCCAAAAATATAAAAATCTTATTTTTGAGAATTCATCTTTATTCACTATTAATGTTTGGATAAAGAAACCTCAAAATGGCTTAATATTCAAAATATTATTGGGAATAATTCGTCATTGCTCACTGTTAATATTTAGATAAAGAGATTCCAAGGGGTAAATATCAAAAAACATTTTTTAGGAATAACAAGCTATTATCCCTTAATAATATAAGGGCAAAAAACCTATGAAAGGTAAATGTTCAAAATATTGTTAATAGGAACACAACTTGTTTATTTTTAACATAAGGGCAGATTTATGTCTAAAATTTTATTTAGAACAATTTAATTGCACATCCTTGAAAGAAGCCTCAATTATAATTGGGGACATTTCAAAATTTTGATTCCACGGTTTATGAGTTAAGAAAATATGAAATACTAAGGCAAAAATAGGCTTTTAAAGCACCTTGAATTTCCTTAGATTTCTAACTTAGTTTTTTTTTTTTTGTTTCTCTTCCCTGCGATTTACGAGTCGCGAAACACTTGAAATACTAAGGGAAAAATGAGCTCTTAAGCGCATTGAATCTCCTCAGATTTCTATCTTAGATGTCTCTAAATTCATAAATTCTAAATTTATTTCAAATCAAGCATGGACTTCAAGAGTTCTGCACCATTTCTCTTTGGCACTCTATAAACATATCTAAAGGTATGATTCATATTGGTCAAGGATTAGGATTCTTTCCCTTAAACTTTGAACCCAAGTTTGTACATCATAGCAGACTTATCCTAGGGAACTGATGGGATTAGAGAACATCAACACCATAGCAATTATAGGCAAGCCAAACACCAAGCAGCTTACCTTAGGTAGGGCATACTAGGGGTGCTAAAACCTTCCCTTTACGCAACTAGTCCCTTGCCTTCGAATCTCTGAAAGACCAGTTAGGTTTTCTAGTGACCATAATACTAGGTGGCGACTCCTTTTTTCACAAAACAAAAACCCCGAAATCAAATCCCTACTACTAGGAAGGGTCAATCCCTACTACCAGGAAGGGTCGCCGCGACGTCGAGCTCTCGAGAGGGTACGACAGTGGTAGCCACTCTATATATATATATATATAGGACAACATACATATGATAATGTAGACCATACTGCATAAAATAAATCTATACGGAGAAATTACAATATTTCATATAATATAACACATTTCATACTACACCCCATCAAAATGAAGGTAAGGTGTTTACATGAAGCTTGAACCGTAAATAAACAAAGGCAGAGTGAGGTGGTGGCTTGTAAGAACATCAACTAATTGGTCTATGGAGGATATGAAATGAATATGAATCTTTTTTTTTTTTTTTGCCACTCAATCAGAAATCCACAGTTAAATATAAGGATTTGAAAAAAATACTTATAAAGATTTGAATATCATTTTGAATTGCATGGATAAATGGTTGGTAATCACTCTGTAATCACCTGCAAGTTCTTTTAGAAAAGGACAAAGTTTATTAATTTTAACGATGTGTGTTTGAAACGAAGAAAAATCATCTTTGCTATCTCTTCACTTTATAAGAATATATCCTTTGTGGTCTCAATTTGAGCCTGAATAAGTTTTTATTCATAAAAACCCTAACTAAGATCACACCCCACATTAAGGGACAAAAAGAAAATATGAGCAAACTGTTGAAATGCACATATGGATCTATAAAATTTAGATACCAATACTAGGGGGAATCATTATAAAAGGGGAAGGACAAGAAATAGGAGGGAAAAAAAAAAGAAAAGGTAAAAAAAATAATGGTTTGATGACGCTCTAAAACTGAGACAAAGATGCCAAAGCAAGACTCTTCATTAAGAAAGAGAGTTTATTCGAACAAATTCCATGAGACGACTTCACAAGAGAGAAAATGCAGAAGAAAAATGATTGTAATTCTTTAAACCCTCAAACACTTCTCGAGCCTTAAAAGCATCCATTTCTTTCATAGCCTATATTCATAGCATGCATTATGTGCTTTTAAAAGTCTTTTCTAATCAAGCGCATACAACATGGGTTGATAAACGATGATCTTATTGTTGATATGACGTGATAAATGAGTAGTAACCCTTTTTATCCATACAAGAAAAATGTAAATTCTAACATGAAGCAAAACTTTTATCTATACAAATTTTTTCAAGTAAATACTTGAAACCTTTTTCAAAAACTAAAACAAAGGTCATCTCTAGTAAAAGCCTGACCTAAAAACGACCCACATTCTAAAATCTGATAAAACCCTTAGAAGGAATTGCTTAAGGAACTGTATTGATGCATACATTGAAAGTTTTAATTTTCATGAACAAAACAAAGTCTTTTAAAGTTTTTCTTCTTGAAAAATATTTAAGTGCTAAAATAAAACAAAAAAAAAGCCTTTAAAATAGAGAAAACAATTAAATTATTGACAAGAGCATAATAGAAAGCAATGTTAAATCATATATTTAGTGGAGTAACGAAGAGCCCCACAACAAACAAAAGTTTGAGACTTTTCCCAAGAATGTGATGGGTAAGAAAGGTAGGACAAGAAACGAATCTTGACTCAAGCATACAATTTTGAACACATGAACAAGCTCACACCATAAAAGGAGTTCATAGGAAACCAAAGAAAGGGTGGAACATATGTTTCCAAACCAAGTAAGAATGCATGTGTTTAACCCCAAAATATTGCACAAGTTTTTATTTTACAGAAAAAAATTCTTGAAATCAAATTTAGATAAGTCAAAAGAGTAATAAAGAAAGAGTCTTTAGAAAGCACTAGTTGAAGGGGATCGTTGGGATTTAGGGTTTCAGGTTAGTTGAACTGAAAAAGAAGACAAAACTTTTGGTCCTGGTTAAAAGGAATCACCATATTAAGATTTCAGGTTGACCGAGATCTCTAAATTAGGATTTCAGAATGATCGAGCTGAAGACAAAGACAAAGGTTATAGTTAAAGGGAATCATTAGATTGGGATTTCAGGTTGACCTAGCTGAAGATAAAATTATGGTTCTAGTTAAAAGGAGTCACTAGATTAAGATTTCAGGTTGACCTAGCTGAAGACAAAGACCAATATTTTGGTTAAAGGGAATCGTTAGATTGAGATTTCAAGTTAATTGAGTTGAAGACATAAATGTTTTGATTCTGGTTAAAAGAAATCGCTAGATTAGGATTTTAGGTTAACCGAGCTATTTTCAAAGATTTTGATTATGGTTAGAGGGAATTTCCAGATTGGGATTTCAAGTTAACCAAGCTATTTACAAAAATTTGGTTCTGGTTAAAGGGAATCATTAGGGATTTCAGGTTAACTGAGCTATAACATGAAATTTTAGTTCTAAGGGAACCGCTGAGATGTGGCATTTCAGGTCAACCCTGCAATAAGAAAACGTCAAGAAATTCAACCCTGCAATCAAGAAGAAAAGTGACTACTAGAAAATTCTTAAAAAGAGAAGATCAACCCTATAATCGGGAAGTATTAAGTCAATTCTACAATCAAGAAGCATCAAATTTTCAAACCTTGCAATCAAGAGGTATCAGAGATCAAGGTTTTGGTTAAAAAGAATTGTTATATTGGTATTCAGGTTAACCGAGCTATAAATATTTTGATCATAATTCTGGTTGAAGGGGATTGCTGTAAAGGCATATTCAGATCAACCTAACTAAAAACTTTGAGAAGATTAGTTTTGAAGAACAATTTGTTTATCTTTATAAACTTACTACACAAATAACTTAACAAGTTTTTGCTCTGTAAGTATTGTAAAGAAGGGATATTTGTTGTTATCTATTTTTGAGCCCCACATAAAAAAAAAAAAAAGAGAACATACCAAAAAATTAAAAAATGATGGAAGAAAATAATATATATATATATATATATATATATATATATATATATATATATATATATATATATATCAGGGGCAAAAATATACTAGAATGCCTAGGAAATTATCAAAGATTAGTTGAGGAAAATCAAATATAAAATATTGAAAAATTTGATAGTATATTTTTTGTTGATGAAAGCTCTATTGGCAAAGAAAATTCAATGGAGGGGATCTACTTTGATTCCTCTATCAAGTATCATACCAATAACATTAAATAAAAATATTTTTTTGCTCACTATGATATTCCATTCAATCACCTCATTATGATCCCTTAAAACAAATTCCATTATTATAAGTCTTTTTACCCTGACCATACTCTTCAGTATGAAAGACATCCATTAATGAAATACCAGTTATAACACTTGACCTTTCTATTAGTACCCAAATATAGTAAATTCAAATTATCACTAACATTCCCTCTTATTTGATAAACTTGGTATAAGATTACAACAATTAACACCTAAAGATAAATGTGTAAAGGAATTAAACACTACGAGAGTTAAAAATTATTAAGTACTACTTACATGTGTTTTGAACAACGTGAAAAATTGTTCATCTTGTAATTGAAATTTGAGATTCAGTCAGATGTGAATTTTAAGATTGTAAAAATTAACGATGTTTCCCATGGGGAATTATTCAATCTATCAATTTATGTGAGTATAATAGAAACATTTCTTAAAAATAACATGTTAATATTATATGTACTGAATAAAATGTCTCAATTCATCATAGTTAAATAATTAACATGTAATTATTTGCATGTTTGAATTCGATTTATGTCAAGTATCTTCTTATCATTGTATGTTTTGATAAAGGTCATTCACAATGGGAAAATATTGACAAATTCATACTTTAAGGCACTTCTCTACTATCATTGTGTCTTGGAATATGGTTTATTGTTGTTCTTAAGTGAGACATATAATAGTACGAAATAAATATTGAGATCTCTTCAACAATATAAGTCTCGCATATCGAAGCCTTAACATGTGCCTTATTTTTAATTTGATTTTCAAGGTTGAACAATTATCTGCATGGAATTAAATAAATTTTTTAAATTAAAAAATAAAAACAACAAAAATTTAATTAGGATGCATGTGTAATCTCTAACCTCTCAAATGAATACATTTATCTATTTTGGACAAGGCCTTTTAACTTTTGCCTTAAACAATAAATCTATGGGTAAATGCTCAATTAAGTTGAAAAGGGATGAAGGGAATATCATCTCAAGTTTGCAAATGTTCTGGATGATATTCGTTTCAAGCTTCTTTATTTGTTAGGTATACAACTTGTTAGAGCATATATCTTTAAAAAAGTGATTGATCTCCATGAGTGTATCTCATATCCTTTTTCACAATAAGTCATGGTAAACAAGTGAAAATAATGTTTACATAAACACATGAAAATCATAACTCTTCATTCCATAGAATCTGTCATCCTCCATCAAGAAAACGTTGACTCTTAAGCCAATGGTAGACAGTTGTGCATTCTTGTTTAAGGCAAAATTATCTTTGGGCTTTTTGACCCATGACTCATCATAAATTAACTTCATATTCTTATGGTGCAAAACAAAGGTATATCCATTCTAGCATTTATGTTGTCTTTTATCTTCCCTTTCATGTCTATCATCGTGTTAAAAATATTTTTAAATATGTTCTTTTTGATATGCATGACATCCAGATAATGGCAAAGGAGATTAGTCTTCCAATAAGGAAGCTTCCAAAAAATACTTCATTTTACCCAATCATGGGTAACACCAAAATCAGGAAACTTTTGCTTACCGAATTGAAAACCAAACACAATGTCTTCATACTACGAGACCACGTCATACAATTCTTCACTTTAAGAAACTAGTGGTACAATACCCCTTTCAACTCAACCTACAAAGAAATCCTTTGTTTTCTATTTTTACTTTATGATTGGTTAGAAAGAACCTTCATAGCAATAAAAAAAGACGTTTTACCACTATTTGTTAAAGTGAAGCCTTGCTATTTTCCATATAGTATGAACTTGCTAATTTTCAATGTGTGCTCAAATAGAAACCATCTTATACATAGGAAAATCAATGATAATCCACTTCAAAGTTGTCTTTATCTGAAAATTTTGTTTCCTCGAGACTTTATAGGTCAAAGTCCTAGATGACCATAACTGATTCAACTCATCAATTAATCACTGGTTAAAGACAAACATCTATATTCCTACTCGAACTATTAGGAGCTGGTATGATCATAGATAAAAATATGAACTTCAGCCTCATACACATATTTGGTGGCAAGTTATAAATCGTGAGTATCCCCGACTAACAAGAATATGGTGCAACAAATGACCTGAATGGATTGAATTCATTTGTACAGAACCCAACTTGTACGTTTCATGGTTCCATTGAAAATTGAGGATGCACCGTATTAAGAGGCGAAAAACATCAAAATAATGTTTTTTTAAAAAAAAAATTATTTTTAACATTAGCACATCAAAATAATCCAAAAACACTAAAAAATTATTTTAAAGCAAAACAATTCAAATTTTAACAAAAACTATAAGTTGAAATTCACTCTCGAACACCCCCTAAATTGCTTTTAAGCTTCACCATGACTTCATCCAACGTATCATATGAATGATGTCATGCCATGTGCTCAACAATCTTTAGAGACATAAATAACATTTGTAGTCTAGGAGTGATTAACAAGTATCTTAGTTTTCTATATGTGACAAAAATCATTCCTCTACTAGTTCTAGGTTTACACCGCGCATGCCTATAGGTTATATGCTAAGTCAAATCTAGGTTTTCAAGGTAGTACAACATGTAAAAGTTTGAACACATGTCAATTTTCTAGTATCTTAAGTCAAAGGGTTTCATCATGGATTTAGTAGCATAAAAGTTTTATTTCAGCCTATTCCCTTTAGGTAAAATGCTTCTTGTTCATTCGATCATTTTGTCCCAACCGACCTCATTGAGCTCATGATCTGAATTAAAGGTGAACACTTATGCAACGACCAATAATTTACTGTGATTTGTGCACCCATCCCATAATGGTTTGTTAGAATCTTTTAAAAGTTCAAAAAATCTGATTGTTGACAATTCTGTCATAATCGGCCTCACTCAGCCCATGGTTTAACTCGATGGTGAACATTTACGTAACATATGATAGTTTATTGTGGTTTGGGCACCCATTTTATAATGGTTTGTTGGAATCTTTTAAAAGTTAAAAAAACCTAGTTGCGTCAACATTTGATTCTTCATCTACGATTGCAGATTCACCTGCATCACACTCATTTATTCTCATTGCATCCATAATCATACTCCTATAACGATTACTATTATAATTTATAACTCCATGCATGGTGCTAGAACTAAAATTTGACATAACCATCTTTTCAACCATGTTCTCATAAAAAAATGGTTCTTCGTATGCAAACCAACACATGTATTTTCCATGAACTCTTTTTTGTAAAAGATGCATTATAACAACATTTAGATTGAGAAACTTTTTATTTTTACATTTCTTACATGGATATCTAATACCGCCTTCACTAATATTTTTTGAATTAGATATTGTGTAATTAATAAAACCCTCAACCTCATTACAATAATCCATCATGCACAACTCTTTGAGTGAAACTCGATACATCCAAGAACGATCATCCATTACTTATATGAAATTTATATAGAATATTGATGACATCATGTTTTAATTAATAAAGTTAACTAACAAATTATTGATACCCAGTTAATTAGCTAGCTATCATTATTTAGCTAGCTATCATTAGTTGAATTCAAAGTTATTCAAGCTTATGATTATTAATTTTCTTAAAAAAAATCAAATTCTTTCAAATTTACCTACATTTAATGCCACAAAGTTCATACCCCCTTCCCTATCCTATGTATATGTTGAATTTCAATGACCCACCAGAAAGTTCATACTAAGGGTGAGCAAAAAAAACAAGAAACCGATTAAATTGAGAAAACCGAGAAAAAAATAACCAAAAAAACCGAACCAAAAAACAAACCGATTAAACCAATTATTTTTTTTAAAAAAAAGTTCGGTTCGGTTCGGTTTCGGTTTAAGAAACTTGAAACCTACCAAACCCCAACTGAACCGAACCAGTTCAGTTAAGGGGTACTATAAATAAAAAATTTCTTAACCCTAGTAAGCAATACCCGTCCTCTGCGTCCAGCCGCCCCCTCTCAACCCTCACAAATTCACATAATCATAATTCATTGATTCAGTGTTCATAAATCTTTCATCTTTCTCAAGTCTCAAACTCTCAATCTCAGAATCTCTCACACTCTCAGTCGTCCAGCCGCCCCCTCTCAACCCTCACAAACCAAATAAAAATAATCAATCCTCATCTCCATTCTCCTAAGTCCCCGACTCTACAAATTTGAACAAACCAGCCATATCCCTCTCCCAGTCTCCCACACGGGCGTGACACGCGACCCGACCCGACCTAACCTCTAGATCTAGCAAACCAGTCGCCTCCCTCTCTCACACCCGACCCGACCTTGAATCTTGTTACACCAGGTATGATTTTTTTTCTGTCAATCTCTGTTTTTTTTTAAAAAAAAATATGCTCTGTAGTGTGATCTGTGTATTTGAGATTTGTGAACACTAGAGCTTAACAGTTACAAGATCTTATCCAGTAAGTAACTCTCTTTTACATTTTTATATGGTTTTTTGAGTGCTGGGTTTTGTTTGTTTTAGATAGTTGTGTACTGGGCGCTGATAAAGTTTAGATTTTTGGATCTTGGGTGGTGTTTTTTCTGATGATTGTGCTTTGTGTGTTGAAAAAGGTGGGATTTTTAAGGGTCATGTGCGTGTTGGTGTATTTGGGATGTTATGAAACAATAATTTAATGTGAGTTGGACATGTTTGAAGATGAAAGGTGCTGCGTTTTTATCTGTTTAATCCTGCAAACTTGGAATCACGAGGGCTTGTTTGTGTGGATCCTGCAAACAGATTAATGCTTGCTAAAATGAAGATTCTTCTAGCTTTCACAAAGATTTGCTGAGAAGCAGTTGCGGGCGGTGAGGGATGTTGAGGTACATTTCTTGACTACAACTAAATCTTAGAAATATTTGAATCACTGTGGCAAACTTCAGCTAATTAAGAGTGCTAGACAATGCAGCATGTTATTCATCAAGTTATTGCTTCACCTCAACAAATAGCCATCCATAGCTCAAAAACGTTTACAGTGTATAGACTAGACTTCTTCTAGAGTTGATTTTGTCAATCCGCAACCAAATTAATCTTGGACATGGCAAGGGTCATCTGCTTATTTTATTCTCTTGTCGATAATGTTTTGGTTTCTAGGCAGCAGTACCTAGCATTCTTGAGATAACTGACGAGCTCTTCTTTAAGAGAACTATCAACATCCTAGCTTGCATTATTGTGAAGCTAGGAATCGATTAGCTATGAATTATATCTAACCAAAAATCAAAACTGCATTCATGTAGTTTCTATTTTCTGATTAACAAAAGGCCATAATCAGCTGTTGTTTTCCATCTGTTGTAAGTGTAGCAGCCGTTTTTCTTTCATTTTCCTTCAATGGAGCAACAAAACAGATTAATCCTGTAAACTCGGAACCATGAGGTTGTGCAGTCCATTGGTTTGCTTGCAAATGTTTTGTTAATTGTTTCTTTACACTTAACCTATTTTTGGTAGAATGGATTGGAAAGTAATTAATGATGCAGTGGAAGGAGGAAATGATGTTCATGTGATGGAAACAAGTGGGAATCATTTGAACACATCCAATGTGAAGTGTTTTATTTGATATGAGAGTAACATTTTTTCTTCCCGCAAATTCAAAGTGCAGTGTTATAACTTTTTGTTGTTAATGTTACCTTGAGTCAGCTAACTTACACCTTTTATTTTTTTTTTATGATTTATTAATTAAAGCGTTTGCAATCATCTAATATTTTGTAGAATTTGGTGGAAAGTTATATCCAGCAACGGATGATAATTAGTTCAAAAATTAGTTTGATGGTAAAATACTACCTTTTACCCTTTATTTTTACATATTATAATTTATTTTATCATGTTATAATTTTAGATTTTGAATTCCAGGTTTTGATGTCAATGGTATTAAGGAATCAAAGTGCAATGTTCTTGTCATCTTGATATGCTTTTTGATTGGGATGATGTGTGCACAATGAAGATTTATATTTTTTGCATGAAGTGTTTTATTTTTTATGACAAGGTTATTTGTTGTTTAAGCCCTTTTAAAGGCTATAAACCCCCGGTTATAATTTTTCTAGGTATTTAAAAGATGAGAAATTTAATCAATAGTAAAATGGGTTAAAATAAATTAAAGAAACCTAAATCAAGATAAAATAGTGAAATTAATGAAATGAAAAGTGAATATAGTACTAAATCATTGAAAAGAAAAACATTTATAAGGACAAAATGAATACGTAAGATCAAGAGAGGTCAATATTCAAATAACAGAAGGTTGGGAGTTTATGTATAAATGATAAAAAGGGGTGGGGATAAATGTGCAATTAACAAGATGTTAGAACTATAAATATCATTCTATTTTCTCTCTTGGAGGCACTGGTAAGAGTAAGAGAGAGTTTAGAGAGAGGCTGGAGAGAAGATATATTGATGGTAAATCAACCGATAGCTATAACTCCACCTTCCACCATTGGATCAGCACGATATTCGATTATGTTGTTCTCATCCATGTCGTGTACATTGTCACCGTAGGGATTTTCTATATCAGTCCCTGTTTAAGAGATACCGAGGGAGGAAAATATCTGGGAAAATACACTTCTGAACAGTCTTCTTTGCTGTCTGTTTTCTCCTTCGGCCACTGTTGGAGTAGGTTATAACTTGGATATGTTGTTCTTCCTGATTTTGTCTAGACTCTGCACGGTGGAGATCTGAAACAAACATTCGGTATAGAAGTTGTGTATCTCGCATAGTAAGTCTGCAAGTTTGAGGTCAGTTCGGTTAAACCCATATTTCTGGAAATTTCACCATTTGATGAAGTTAATAGTTGGATATTTTATACTCATAATAATGCATTATAACTTGACAGTATAGATTGTTTGGAATGTTATTCGTTTGTTATTTATGGTTTGATAGAAACTGTGTCAAGGATTGTGTTTAGAAGAATATTGTTCGGAAAGTTTGTAAAATCGACAAGAATGTTTTATTTTGACGTTAAAAGGGAAGATTGAAATAAATAAGATAAATTAGCTCTTATAAAGATATTATTTTTTTTATAGTCTTAAACGATATGTGATATGACCAGGGGTTGAGATGATAGAGAAAAAGTTAAATTGTAGATGTTGTGTGTAAATGGAAAGGTTGATGAATCTGGACAAATTCGTCTCCTAACTTTTGGAGATAATTCGAGTAGAAGGATGAGAGAATTAGGATCAAGTTTCTTCATAGTAATTGTAGTTTTGGATGTTAGCTAACTAAGAAATTGGTCTTGCTCAATATGGAGTTGTAGAACCCCAGCTATGGGTCATCAACCGAGATCGGGTCTTGACAGACCTTGTAGGGTAGTGTTTGTTGATGAGCAATTTTGACTATCTCAAAGGCAAAACTGAGTTCTCTTTCCTTCAAAGAACTTGTAGCCTCATGTATTAGCTTTCCAACGAGACTAATCTCGCTTGAAACAGAGTTCTATAAGTCTAGATATAGTTAAAAATCTGATGAGTGTTCAGACAGTAACAGTTGGAAAAGTCAAACAGTAACAGTTCAAAGTCAGACAGTAACAGTTGGAAAAGGCAAACAGTAACAGTTCAAAGTCAGACAGTAACAGTTGGAAAAGGCAAACAGTAACAGTTCAAAGTCAGACAGTAACAGTTGGAAAAGTCAAACAGTAACAGTTCAAAGTCAAACAGTAACAGTTCAAAGTCAAACAGTAACAGTTGGAAATTGAACAGTAACAGTTGGAAATTGGACAGTAACAGTAGACTTTCACGTGAATACTATATAAAAGAATTGAGTCATACGAACACTTGCACCTTGAGATACTAACTCTGAAAATATACATGATATATGTATGTATGTTATTATGAGGAAATGAACATGCATAAGAAAGTAACATATGAGTAATGGATGAATATGGATTCTCTATAATATCGGCCTGAAGGAATGATAACTATGGTTGGATAAAGGATGACAACATTAATGGGTGTAATGAGAAAAACGTAAGATATAAAGAAAGAAATGATTGAAAGAAAGATTTATTAGCTATTGATATGATTATTATAAAACATATCCTTGAATGAGAAAAATTTATGAGATGAGTCTGTGATTGCAGGAGGGACCACCGGTGTGGTGCAACAGCAGCAACAGGGGAGCACGAGTAGAGTTTCTACTGCAGGTAGGTGACTTTCACCTTCCTTTTAAATAATGTTGAATAATGAAAATACTTTATCATGAATGTTACTGTATTGTGTTAATTCAGATACCAGACTGTCAAATGCTTAAATGTTGACAAATGGTTGATTAGCTTTGGCTAATGGCATTTGAAGAGATGACCTTGAACAATGAAATACCTTATCATGAACGTTGTCGTATTGTGTTAATTCAGATATCAGATTGCCAAATGCTTAAATGTTGACAAATGATTGATTAGCTTCGGCTAATGGCATCTGAAGGGATGACCGGGACAAACGATTTATTAGCTTCGGCTAATGGCATCCGAAGGGATGACCGGGACAAACAAATGATTAGTTTTGGCTAATGGCATCCAAAGGGATGACCGGGACAAACGATTGATTAGCTTCGGCTAATGGCATCTGAATGGATGACCGGGACAAACGATTGATTAGCTTCGGCTAATGGCATCTAAAGGGATGACCGCGACAAACGATTGATTAGCTTCGGCTAATAGCATCCAAATGGATGACCGGAATAAATGAATGATTAGCTTCAGCTAATGGCATTCGAAGGGATAACCGGGACAAACGGTTGATTAGTTTTGGCTTATGGAATTCGAAGGGTATGGCCGGGGTGAGTGAATAGTTAACCTCGATAAATGATGTCTTAAAAGAATGGTCGGATTTAAGATTATAGTTGATTGCAAGAATTGGTGCATATATATGTACTGCAAGTTGTGTATACTAAGAACATGAAGGAACTACAAATGTCACGCTTCAAACATGAGATAATGTTAATGCTTCATTAAAATGCCAGACCATTTTCTTATTGTTATTATTATTATTATTATTATTATTAAGTAATTGCATTCTTGTAAATGTTTTGTACTGCAGTAGGGACGTCATACTAACAAGGTGCCTAGGAAACCCGATACGCGGGAACCTACTTTTGCAAGGAATCATGTAGTTGCATTCTAAATTATGATGTATTTTATATGAATCAATGTACTGAATGTATAACTATTATTAGATCCTTTTAGATTAAATTCGTGATGACTATTTGTAGGATAGAATACAAACTCATGACTATACATGTATATTTTAAATGCGAACTTCTAATCATGCATACATAATATTATGAGTTTATGTAAGATTCACTTTTAAATGAATTGTTGATTGTTGTTGATGTATGGATTATATATTGATGATGTGAAGGGAACATGTTTGCCGATTACCGACACGATGTGTGTCAAGTAAACAAAAAAAAAATTACTGTTGTTTTGGGCTTGAAAAATCGGGTTGTTACAAAGGCAGTATTTGTAATTTAAATTTTAACTTAGTGTGTTAGTTATTTAAACTCTGATGCAGGAGGGTCCAAAACACAAATATTAGAAAGAATTTTAATTAATTTTAAACACAATTTTGACACTAATAATTTAATATAAATGAATATTTAGTGATTAAAAAAATTAAATATATTATAGAATTTTGTAACAAAATGAGATAATATTAACATTAATTATAAGCCCATCCGAAAGCCCATCAGAAAGCCCAAAACAAGCTCAAAAAGGCCCAAAAAAAGCCCAAATAAAAAATTCAGGTTTTCCGGTTTTTATGTAAAATTAACCGAACCGAAACTGGTCGGTTTGAACCGGTTCCGGTTTGGTTCCGATTAGAATTTTTCAATTTAAAATTTTTTTTGTTACTTTTTTAGATAAAAACCGAACCAAACCGAAAATAATCACCCCTAGTTCATTCCCCCTTTCCCATGCCATGTATATGTGGAATTTCAATTACCCAATTCTAATTTCCAACACAAAACGTTTTCGAGAAATTCAAGAACAGAGAAACAAGACATTGAGAAAATTAAATTCTCCATTCTGTATTATTTTAACATATTTCAAAACCCACCTCTTACTCATTTTTTTAAGTCGTCCCAGAAATTCCTTTTCCAAGTCATTAAATAATTGTCTCTTCCGAGTGCACAAAGCCAAGATGATGCAAATAAAATAAGGCATTAAAAAAACTAATAAAAAAATAAAGGTAAGTCATTAGGATCAAATTTCTTTACATTTTAGCCCCAAAAGAAGGTCATTACAAATATGTAGCAAATAAAAGCTCCTCATCGTTCATATATAACACTTCATCATTTCCACTCACTGAATCGAATCGCAAAGGACTCAATAAAGGAGTTCGTTTCACTTCTTCATACGACACCGTTTCTATCTCACCCAAACCCAACCAAATTGAACTATCGGGTTCTCCACCCGACTCGCAATCCTCAAATCCGACCACGTTACCTACCCTCGTTTCGTCAAACCCAGTTGCAGCTTTGGCCGCTGCCAATTGGATGTCTTTGCTAGAACAAGACTTGGGGCGGGGAAGTGACCCGACTGAGTCAGGGAAGTTGAGACACGCTGAGTTGCCTTTTAAAAAGAAAGCGGCCGAGTCATGGGCCCGGGCAGCCATCTCCGGTGATCCAAATGACCCGAGCCATACTCTGGTCTTCTTACCGGGTAACCGAATTTCAGATACATAACGGCCCCAACTACGTTTTCTCACACCATGAAATGGGGCGTCACGTTGGCGGGTCCTCTTCTTGGATTTCCTTTCTGATGTTGGTTCGGACTCAAGTGGGTTTGTTTTCAATCCGGGAGGTTCTTGAGTTATGGACATTTGTGTATGATTGAGCCTGTTGTCTTCTTCGGGACTCCAAATCAGTATCTTTTTGGGTTGTAGGGTTTTCTTTTCGAGGAAAGAGTGATGAAGAATTTGGAAGAAGAGTAAGCATAGGTTTTCTTGAGGGAGAGAGAAATGAGATATATAGGGGGCAGTCTGCTTGCCGAAGAAGGTGAAGAAGCTATAGCTGGCAAAGTTTATTACAAGTGGATTTGAAGTTGGCAGGATACTGATAATTACGAAGAACGTTGTACGTTGAATTCAAATGTTGCAATGACAAAAACAACCTGCTTGCATGAAAAAAAAGAGAGAAAAAAAGGAGAAAAGAAAATACATTGAAACTAATTTTTCTGTCAAAAGATTTACTTGTACATAAAAATGGGGGGGAAATCTAGTCAACAGTTTTTGTGGATATTAAGAAAATTAAACCCTTACACCTAATCGATCTAGATTTGATTTAATAATTTATGTTACAACAATGATCCTTCGATTTAGAGGGTGTTTGAATGGGAAGTAACTTTTGTTTTTTTGAATAAAAAACATGTTTTTATAGCTTTTAGAGGTGTAGTTTGTGTTTAAAAGGTATTGTGCTTAAACTATTTAGAGATCCTAGATTTCATTTAATAATTTATATTACAAAGATATCCTTCAACTTAAACTATTTAGAGCAATAACATAATAATTCTTTAAATAATTGTTTTTTAAAAGGTATGAACTCATAAAGTGAGTTGAGCAATGTTGATTTCAGCATACAATGGTCTAGGTGTTTGAAAATATAATATTGATTAAAATAATATATTTTTTATTTTTAAAAAATTATTTTTAACATTAATATATAAAAAAATAAATTTAAAAAATCATGAAATTGGGGTTGCTCTCAACCCCAAATAAACCCCGAGAGTAAATGTTCAATTTGTACTAGTTTTCATCATCAGGATTTTATTACAGTGAAATAAAACAAATCTACGCCATGGATTGAGTTGTGTGTGTGTGTGTGTATATATATATATATATATATATATATAAAATGAAATCCTCGAATAATTATTTGAAAAGGATGAAATGGTAATTTGAAGTTAAATTTTCGTATGTAAGAAAACGGGACGCGTTAAACCAGCTGTATATTTGTGTGCTCGCGTAAGCATAAAGCAAAGCAAAGACAGATATGAGAGATGGCATGCATCATTCTTCAGAATTCGAACCATGTTGACCAACTCAATTGATTATTTTACGCCCAAATTCAGAATACCATTAATGAGAATCTTGTCCTCCAGTGTGTAAGTTTTATTAAAAATTAATATTAAATTAGAGTTAAAAAAAACTAAATACAATGAGAAAATCACTGTGGACTCTAAGCAATTAACCATTGTTGGAAGTTATTGCAGCTACTCTCTAAAGTATTCTTGATCCACATTTCCATATATGTACACGTGTGTGTGTTTATATCGTGTGATCATTGTGTTCATTCAGCAAATAAATCTTGGGATGCAATTGTTTCACATCGGTTAAAAGTAAGTTTATTGAATGTTGTAAATGCAATATATATGCCTCTTTTAATAAGTAATAGTATGAAGTTGTTCCATATATATAAACCACATTTATAAAACTCAATACGAGGTAAGGTTTGAATCACATGTTGAAAGAATCAATTCAAATTGATTTAAATTTTTTAAAAAAAGATCAAAACGATATCGTTTTAACAAAAAAAAATTAGAAAAACAATCAACGAGTTTTTACTGGATTTTACCTCGGATTGACCGAGTAATACGTCAATCTGGGTTTTTAACTAGATCAAGTTGAGTCACTATTATTTTTTCTTAAACCTAAATCGATATAGACCTCATATCAACCCGCTAAGCCAATTCAAGTTTTACCAATAGGATATATAAAAACCACTTGTGACCTGCATTCTTTATGTGTATTTTTATTATGTGTTCGTTTGTAAAGCAATTATCATGTATCGCTTATCTTAAATATAAGTATATTGAATGTTATAAGTACTTTTTATTTTTTTTTATCATGATTTCCTTAAAAATTGATACTTATACAATTATTTATCTAAATTGTGTTTGATTAGTGTATCATAATACAATGAACATATATATATAGAAAAATTAATTTTCCAATATTTGATATTAAAGCTTTTTGAAGTATGCTCTGCCAAACTACATCAAATTTTAATTTATGTTATTGCTTGTGTTAATACCCATTTTGGGGTCCCATATAAATGAAAAAAATCAGAAAAAAAAGAGAAAAGAGAAAACACAAAAATATCAAAAATGTTGGAAGATAATAAAAAATATATCATTTAGAAGAGTATACCATAATATCCATATGTATAAACAAGCTTAACAAGCTAAGGATAAACACCCTTACTTTAACATGCATAACTTCATAAACTAAAACAATATTTATATAAAAACAACTTTTAATTTATGTTATTGCTTGTGTTAATACCCATTTTGGCTGTCATTTCTGGGCATGGCTGGTTTTTTTTCTAGGTTATGGGCAATATTCTTCATGTTCTTGGAAAGAATATTGCCTTAGACCCTAGGTTTGGACCGATTTTAGTCCATTTCGTTGCACATAACCCTTTCTTATGCATGATTTTTAGATAATTTAGGGTTTATTGTCATCAATAACATGTTTTTTATGGTATTTAATCCTAGGATTTCAATTTTGAACCGAAACTCATTTTGACAAAATCATGATGTTTAAGTGAAAATCGAAGTGATTGAATGCTAGATTATTGATGCTTGCATGATTTCCAACATGTATATGCCTTCGTTGTAACCAAATCTAGTTTGATTTGGAACCCATGTTACTTGGTTCGGTCTTAAGTGTTCTTTATTTTATTTTATCTGTTTATTTTTAAGTTTTTGTATTTTTTTAGGTGTTTAATCTTCTTTTTTTGTTTTGATTTTGGTTTTGGGTTGTTTTCGGGTCCTACCAAGATTCTTGGTTCAGTTTATGGTGGAACCAAAAATTTTGGGTTAACCTGGTGAGGTCAACTCGGTGAGGTCAAGTGAAAAAATATAGGTCAAAAGATTTATACCCTATTTGGTTTGCCATTTTTGTTAAAAGTTTTTTGGGTTTAAGGATTTGTTTGACAAACACCCTTTAAGCTTATTTTCGGTAGTTTAAATTTTTAAAAAAGGGTTATTACCAAACAAAGCCTAAAAATAATAAAACATATTTTCTTTTTTTCTTGCATATGACCAAAAATCCTAAACTCATTTTAGCATCTTTTTCAAAGAAAATTTAAAATATTTTAGCATATTTAAAAAAAATTGCATGGATTTTATAACAAGTTTGTAAAATTTCAAAGGATTTTGGCATATACTTTAAAAATATTTAAAATTTTATTTTTGGCAAAGAAATGTTATTGACTTTTAATATAAGGATAAAAAACCTAAAAGGGATTAATATTCAAAATATTATTAGGGATAATAAATATTATTCACTTTTAATATAAGAATAAAAAACCTAAAAGGGGTTAATATTCAAAATATTATTAGGAATAATAATTTTATCACTCACTATAATATAAGGATAAAGAAACCTACATGAGGTTAATATCTAAAATATTTTGTTGTGAATAATACAATCCATTCACTTCTAATATAAGGATAAATTATAGTTTACCCTGAAATAAGCCTTAATGATAATTGAGGATCTTTCATCTTTCTAAACTGAGTTCTTGACCTAGAAAACCAGGGTTTGTTCATCAAAGCAAACCCATCATAATAGGACATTAGAAATAGATATCATCATACTATAGCAAATAATAAAAAAATAATACAATTTATCTCAGGTAAGGCATACTAGAGGTGTTAATATCTTTCATTTACGCAACTAGTCCTACCTAGAATCTCTAAAAAAAACAAGTTAGTGTTCTTAGCAGTCGTAATACTAGGCGGCGACTCCCCAATCAAACAAAAGACCTTCCAAAACCCCATCCAGAAAGAGTCGTCGCGACGTTGTACCCCTGTGATCGAGGGTACACCAGTTTGATTTTCTTTGTTTTATATAGCAATAAAATCCTTTTTAATTTATGTTTTTATTTGATTTGCTTGGTTTTGTATAGCAATACATACATACACATACTAGTCTATTGGCTCGCGCCGTACAAATTTTTTAAAATGTAATAAAAATATTAAGAGCGTGAAGAATTCTTTAATTGTTTTATTCAAACTGACTTAATGGGTCAATTTTGAAATCTCGCAACCTAACTATTTATCTAACTCGAGTTACAAACTAAATCACGCCGGAGTTAGCCCGAATTAAATTGATTGATTTCATGGATCCAAATGCAATCTTGATAATTAGTAAAAACATGGCTTAACTTTTGAATTTTGAGATGATAACTTTTTTAACAAAAACTATTGAGCTTGTCACACGTGTGCGGCTTCATGGCGAATGCGTCCACTCTTGGATTGTATCTTGAAAATTAGGAAAAAGGGGAAAACAATGAATTCTTGTCTTTTATTAGTGGAAAGAGGGAATGGGAGTCGGCAGCTAGTATTTTGGTCACTAAGAACCCTAACTGATCTCAGAGATCGGGTACGGGGACTGGTTGTGTAAAGAGAATGTATTAACACCCCAAATACGCCCTACCTAAGGTAAATTGGATTGTTTAATTGTGTGATATATGTTAAGGTGTTATTATGTTTTCTAATTATTAGTCTGTTTAAGGTTTAAGAAAAGTCCCCCTGAATAAGGAAATCCTTCTCTTATCGAGTAAAAATCTAACCGTTCTAATGTGAACAAAAACAATTTAATATCAAGAATATAACTTACGTATAATTCGTAACCCCAAATACTAATTTATTTATTTTTTGGTATTTTTGAAATATTGGCATAGTTCTCATAACTTTAACAAACTGGTTATTCAAGTGAAAATGCATGCTAATACATATTTATGAATTTTTTTGTTGTATGAAAATATGACATGATTTTTTTTATAAGCTTTGAGAAACTTGGGGTGCATGCATGAAAAAAAAAACAATTTTTTTTGTAATTGTTTTGCAACGTTTCGGAGAAAACAAAGTATTTTTAAAAAATATAAATCAATATATTTTGTATCTTTAAAGTATAAAAATATAAATCAATATTAATAAAAAAAATTGGTAGAAAAATACACGAGAAAACCATATTTTTTTTTGAAAGGATTTTAAATTTTTTTCATATTTTTTTTAATTAATATATAATATTGCATTATATATTATTATTATAATATATTGGGTTGGGCCAGCCAAATCAATGGGGTTGAGCCCAACTTGTTTGGGTTGAGGTCGACCCAAAAGTAAAATGGGCTGAGTTCGTCCTAAAGTGTTGGGCTGATGCCGGCCCAAAGAGTGTTGGGCTGATGCTGGCCCAATATATGTTTTTTTATACTGGGCCAGACCCGGCACAACCATGTTGGTATGGGTCGGTGCTGTCCGGCCCAGTGAACTATAAATTAATTCATTCTCAACTGTTCATGTTGCATGTAAACAATAGAGCCAAAGGAGAAGAAGAAAATGAAAGGGGAGTGGCTGACCTAGCGGTGGTGGTGCTGTTGTTGGCGGTGGTGTTGGTGGAGGAATGACAGTGACTCCAAACAGCGGTAAAAAACAATAGTGGTCACTGTTGGTTGTTCTTCCTCTGTTTCCTCTTTTTTTTCCCGTTCTTTCCTCCTTGTTATCCTTTCTTTCTTTCTATTTTTTTTTCTCTCATCCTCTCTAATTCTCTCAAATGTGCCCCCTCTTTTCTTCAGTTTGTTCGTTACCTCTTCTCTCAAAATCTCTCTCTCTTTAAAAGGTCGTTCTTTGTTTTTCATCCCCTTGTCCCCTTCTCTCTCTATCGTTCGTCTCTGTTTTTCACCTCCCTTTGCCTCCCCCCATTCATCCTCTATTTTATAGTATTTATAAGGGGCAGGGGGAGAGAGCCACCCTACCCTGTCCAATCATGGGGACAAGGTAAGGTGGCTAGGGCGGCCTTTGTATAGCCGCTCCAGAGCCTCTCGCAGGGCATGACTCCCCTCTCTTTTCTTCATCATGGTGGCAGGGCATATGGAGGTATGAGTTGTGTCAGGTTTTTAGGCAAGTGGAGGCAGAGAGAGAGAGGGAAAAAAGCTACTGCAAAGGAGGGGAAAAAAAATCTTCTTACCCTGCCTTTGCGTGTCTGCAGGAAGAAGATGGCAAACAGTGCCATCAAAACAACACCATTTGCATCTTTTTTTTTTAATAGTACATGAAACGGTGTCGTTTTGTACAAAACGCGTCGTTTCATACAAAACGCGTCGTTTCATTTAAAAGGAAATGGCGCCAAAACATGTCACATTCCAAATCAGTCCTCAATTTGTGATTTATTCAATCAAGTCCTCAATTGCAATTTTATTTTCAAGAATCAATTCAATTGCATCTCTGCCAAATTCAAATGTCAGCCCTGAAGTTGGCCGCCTTTTTCATTTTGGTTCTTCGTCTTGGATATATGCAATTTCACCCCTAATGAACCATCAAACTTTCAATCTTTTTCAATTTGGCTTTGAATTCTCATCAAATGGGTCCCTAGAGTTTGACGCCTTTTGCAAATTGATCCTTGGCTATGAAGTTTTTCAATTTAGCGCTTAATTAACCCCAAAACTTTGATTCTCTTCTAATTTTGCCCCTGATTTCAACCAATTGACTTGGTAAAAATTAAATTTGGTCTCTTAAAATTTTAATCTTCTCAATTAAGCCTAAATTAGGCTCCCAAACTTTATTTTTCACCAAATAAGCCCCTAATAATATTAATTTGACCCATTTTAAGTCCTAATCCTTGATTAAATCCTTTAATTGGACTCAAATTAATTCTCGAACATAATTAAACTTTAATTTGGTCTATGCTTAAATCAAATTGACCTATTAAAAATTTAATTATGTTCTTAGATTTAATTTCTATGCAGATTCGTCCAATGATCATTTAATTTGACCTTGAATCTTCATTGTTTCTTTAGTCTTGAGTATAATAAGGTACAATTAAGCTTCGAATTTCAACCAAAATTACAGCTTGATTTTCCCATATGTTTGAGATTCTCCTCGACCAGCTTTCTCCGCGTCGCCAGTCTTTATTTTATTTTTTTATTTTTGTTTGGGAAGAAAAAGAAGTAAATTTGGGGAATAACCCAAAAAAGGATCATGACAGAGCCAATGACATATTGGATCAATTTCAATCCCTCAACGAACTGTGTCATGAAATCAATTGAGTTTACTAATTTTTTTTTTATAAAATATTTTTTTAATTATAAGATAAAAATATATGGTAACAAAATTGAGCACCAACCTAAAAATAAAAACTTATTTGAAATAGTGACAACCCTATAAAAAGAAAAAATAATAAAATAAATCATGCAGTTTATTCTCCAACCAATCTAATATTGAAGGATAAAATTAAGAAAAAACTATTCAAAACAATTAATGAATAGAACACCAACCTAATACCATAGTTATTAGACCCGACCCATTAACCCGATAAACCCAAGAACATTAAAAAAAAATTGGACTTTAAAAGATTACTTCAAAAGATTTTTTATCCCACATTGAAAAGATATTATCTTCTCCTTTTAAGTTGAAGTATTTAAACCAAAAAGTTTTTTTATCCCATATTAGAAAAACAAAACTTTCTTTTTATGAACATATAGTATATATACTAATGGACTTTCATTCCTGCCTTGAGAAATTAAAAGCTTCTTCTAATGTTTATATAGTGAACTTTAAAAATGATTAGTAACAAACAAAGAAAAGATGGTAGGCTCGCGAGGCAATGCCTACATTATATGTACATTACCTTTTTTTTTTCCTTGATAATTTATTCTATTCTACATGCATGCCATATAAAAAATATACCCATCTAGCAATTCAATGATCCTTTTGCCTGTTAATTGATTTATTCAACCTGTTTAAAAAAATTATAACCTTAAAAAAATCATCACAATCTAGTTAAAACATAAACCCAAAATTTATTTTAAAAAATAACATATCAAATAATGCATCATCATTAAAAAACAAAAAAAATAGAGAAAAGAATAAGGCCATGGCTTGGCCCATGCCTAAAGGGCTTGCGTGCTGGCTTGCAATGTCAGGCCTAGTTGCGCGGGCTTTTATTATTATTTTGTTAGATAATGGGTGGGATGACATGTCGTCCGCCCCATCTGAATTAAAAAAATGCGTTAGGAAACGCTTCACTCATCATACCCAAATTCTAACCACCACAGTGGCCGAAAAATCATGATTGTTTGTTTTTTTTTTCTAAAAACTCATTCTCAACTCATTCTCAACCCATAACATCTAGAAATCACCGTAATAACATTTTTAAACCAATCCTTAACCTCTAAAAGCGTAAAAAATCGGTCAAAACCCCAAAATTAACCTGGAAACCAATTTCTTCCTGATCTCAGAGATGGGTTTTTTAGGCACTTTCAAGGTAAAAAAAAAACATCCAAGTCAAACTTCTCTCATCACATGGAACCATTTGGAACAAAAAGCTAACATTTTGGTGGTCAGAAACGAAGAAATGATATTTTTCTCTCTCTAAGCTAGATTTCGACCATCCTCTCTCTCTCATCTCACCTACTAAGGACTGAAAAATGATGAAAATGAAGTTTAGCAGCGAAATGCAATTGTTAAAAATGCAAAGGACATGTCACCTTATAGCAAAAAAATATAAGGGACAAAAATGTACTTCACAAATAAATTTCAACGCGCTACCCATGTTACCCTTGTTTTGCACTTCAGTTCCCTAACTTTCAATCCAACACTCAGCCACAAAATAAAAACATTCAATTAGGCTCTAATTTGATCTCAATGACGCTAAAACAAAGTTCGATGACCAAATTGAAATTTTTTAAAAATCTCACTATTACAATTCACAGTGAAATGGGAGAGGGTGGAATAGTAAATATATATGTGAGTGTGTGTGTTTTTTTTTTTTTTTTTGAGATAACATGAAATTTTTTACCTGAATCCCATTCAAGAGGAACCCAAATAAATTAAAATTGATCTTTAGATCAACTGAAATATACTTTCTTTATTACTGCACAAACATTAGGTCAATTAAGAAGTCTGGTATCAAATTTATGGATTATTTGTTACATACGTGAAACTAGTGACAGGATTGCAGTGCTACATGTGCGTTTCACTATAGACGCCCAAGAAACAAATTATAAGTCATTATCCTGACAAGCAATCGTAAAAGAAAGTATAGTATGGCTAGCTCATGACCTGACCCAATTGAGATTAATCCTAACACATTAGATCGCCGTGTGGGTTCATTTGAGTTTTCCAGAACCAAACGATCTCGGGGCCGAAATGTACCACAGAAGACTCCAACCTATAATATGGTTACTGGAGTCCAATGCAAATTAGATCGGCCTTCTCCTGATTTTGTATCAACTTTCAAAGGATTATTGAAGTCTTTGCCTTTTTCCCCAAGGTTTTCAGAGCCTACAAGGTCACAAATTGGAATCTTAGAGATGATGATTTGCTCTTGTTTTAGTATCTATTAAATATTATTACAATTATATTTTTTCACCTGATATGGAAATATTAAAGATGTTAGGTGTACACAATTGAAAAACAATAAATATTCTACGTTAAAAAACAATTGAAATATTTTTTCACCTGAATAATAAATATTCTACGTTAAAAAACAATTGAAAAATAAAATGTTTATACACAAATTGACCTCATAATCTATTAGTTTAGACTTCTAGGTTGAAAGTAATGTTTATACAAAAGTGGAGGTCTATGCATTTAAACTGTAATATATTACTTCATTATCAAATGAGTTTCAAAACTCTTGAGCTTATCAATTTTGTGCTAGCATCATCCATTTAGTCTTTGTGCTAATTAAACGACTCTGTTTCAGTCCTTTCATTCAAAACATCAAAATGTTCAATATGAATGTGCTCGTTAAATGCTTTCATCCAAACTAACCTTGTCAAATGAACTTCTAATTTTTTTAAGCAGCTGAAATTGAAAATTGATTACAAATGAAGGATATGCTACTGTTCGGAATTTTCTGAATTAAATTTAATTTAGAGATTTTAATAGAATTTCAGGTTTAAAATATTTTTAAGTATTAAGAATTGGATTGAGAAATTTTAATCTCTAAAAAATGCTACAAAAATAAATCAAAAGTCAAACTCCTCTTATTTATAATTTTAAAATTGAGAAATTTAATCTTAAAACTAATTTTTTCAAAATACTCATTTAGCCTCTCTTTTTTTAAAGATATTTGAAGAAATAAAATGAAGGTAACGAGAGTAATATAAAAAATAAAATAAATTGAATTTTATTTTTTTAAAACATTTAAATTCAATTTATTTATCAATTAAATTCAAATTAAACACCATAATTGAATTCAATTATAGTAAAAAATTGATTCTAAAAATACTGTTAGTGAAAATATAATTAGATTGTCATAAAAACTAGGGAAATGATCACTATTCAAGTTACAAACAAATATATAAAGAAAGATATTCATTATTGGTTTTTTAAACTAAAGGGATCAAAGTGTTATTTTCCAAAAACTGTAGGGAGTAAATAATAGTTGAATCTATCCGAAAGGTATTAGCCAATTTTCACTAGCCATTCTAGCTTGTAAAATCTAAAGGTTAAGCCACCTTAGTGCTTAAGCTATGATTTTGTCCTTGGATTGTGGCCATCATTTAACCATGTGGGCCAAATCATGTTGGTAAAAATAGTTGCTCATGGGGTCCACTGGAGTATATTAGCAAGCTAGAAAATGGAAATTATGATGGCAAACACCCTCACCTAGACCAGTGGTGGTAGGAAGACAGTGATATTGCTAGGCATTTGCAAGGGAGGAGGGGGCCTAAAACATGTACCAGACATGTTTCTGTGTAAAGATAAAGAGGCAAGAGTTTAAGTCAAGTTTCTTCCCGATTTTAATTTTTTCAAGTGGTTTTGCTTTATCTCGTAAGGGCAGGAATAAATGTCATGTTGCAAATTTCGATCGGAACCATCATCATAAATTATAGGCTATAAGTGCTTTAAAAATACTATTCTTTCAACTATCTAAAGCATAAAGCACAACCCCACCACTTACATCCTTTCTGCAACAAAAGAAAAGAAAAAAAAGAAGAAGAAGAGGACACCCTTACACATGATCACAAAAAGAAGCCAATGAAGAAAAGGAGGATCACTCTGGGAGAGTGCATTGAATCTAGTAGTTGATGGGATTAGACCTAACTTCCTTACAGATACTTAGAATCAATTTAAAAAGAACTTGGGACCCTCCACAGGCTGCCTTACACAGTCAAATTATGTGAACATTGAAGGAAAGTTGAAGGGAAACACTGCATTTATATATCAATCTAGCTGGTGTACCAAGGGTCTGTCTGTTTATGCCGCGTGATTGACCATACAAACAAATATACACTAAGATTATGTTTGTTTTTGCGGTGGTACACAGAAACAAACGGATCCGTGTTGTCTGCAACTTAATTAAAAAGCTTACCTAGGGTTCACTTGCTCTACAATATACAATAGTAAGACATATAGGTCAAGGGAAAACTAAAGTAAAATCATTATTTCAAGATATAGTATTTTCAGGTCCAACACGCTTAGAAGAGTTGAAGTTTTGGCTCTCTATGTCTTGTCCAAGAGAGTGATCATGTGATAGAGATGGATTGTAAGAATACCATTTTGACCAAAAAAGATAATTAAAGAAGTTGATGAGACTTAGGACAGCTAGTAACCAATAGAAAAGGTCTAGCTTGTCTTTGTTTAGGTCATTGTCACTAAGCCAGCCACCACTAGAAGAGCTAGAGGTAATTTTGTTCACTAGAGAAACAAGGAGGGAGCTCAGGTAGAAGCCAAATGAGTATGAGCAATAAGTCATGGCAGTTAGAAAGGACTGCATCCCTTCCAAGGACTGTTTGTAGAAGAACTCTATAAGACCCACTGCAGTGAACATCTCTGAGAGACCAAAAATGAGAAATTGGGGAGCAATCCAAAATATGGACAACGTTTCCTGATAATCCAGAGCTGAGGTTCTTCTCTTCCTTTCAATTACTGCAGCTGAAACCATTGAAAATGTTGCGATAAAGAGTCCAACGCCAACCCTTTGCAGAGGAGTGATTCCAGAATCTTTCCCGGTGATTCTCCTAGCAAATGGTACAAAGGCAGTTTCATAGAGAGGGACAACAAAGATAAGCATGATGTAAGGGATGGATTGAAGTGAAGCTGGAGGGATTTTGAAGCTTTTTGTGATCCGTGTGTTCATAGCACTTCCTTGTTGAACAGAGAAAGTTTGAAGCTGTGCTAAAATAGTGTTGAAAATTATAGTGCAGGAAAATATGGGAATGACTGAGATAAGTATCTTCACTTGCTCCACTTGGGCCACTGTGCATAATCTCCAGGTACTCTCACTTGCCTCACTTCCATCTTGGACTCTGATACAGGCCTTATCCAGGAACCTGTACTAATTTGAAGAATTCAACCATTAAAAAAAATTACAATTAGACAGCTTAGACAATAATAAAAAAAGATATTTCTTTTTATAGTTTATATTTTAATAAATTTATTAAAAAATATTTTAAAAACATATTTATTTTATGTCATGTCAACTTTATCTTTTCAACATATAAAATCTATTTTTTTTAACTAAAATATTAGCCAAAAACAATGTAAAAGTCTCTACATATATATAGATCTACTTGATTAGGATAGACACTCAGTAATCAGTACTATTGTTGCATTGACATGATCAAATTAAAATGAGCAAAATTATCACAAATCAATGAAATTTTGAATTACAATTATAAAATCTTGATTTCATTTTTGGTATCCTACCTGAACTTTTCAGTATGAAGCAAGTTGCTGGCATCAGTTGACGTTGCTGGGACGTGGCTTGACACATTGTTGTGGCAGCCATGAAGCATCTGTGCGTTCGAGGGACAGATTTGCTTTCTTTTTGTTATTGCAGCAACAAAAACCTAATGAAGAGAATAGAAAATTAATCAAAGAATTAAAGGAGACAAACAATTGTAGACATATATTGAAAAATTAAAAATAACAAAGCAGGTAGATCATGGGCGGTGGCATGTATATGGTGATGCCAACTAGCTTTTTTTTTATTTTTTTTATTCAGGAATAAAAAACGAGGCGCAGGATGCGATGATCCTTGAATCAGATGTGTATCAAGGACATGGTGCATGAAGTCATAACATAGATCACTAAGCTGTATGCCCTTTATATTAAATAAAGCTAATTGTAATATTAAATATTAAGGATTAATGTTATTTTAATCAGGGAAAGGAAACCAGACATAGCCTTTGATTAGTCAAATTATATGCACTAGTTTAGTTCTATAGTCACAAAGATTGAATCTGAACCAAGAAAAGAAACAACAAATAAAACCTGAGCCACAGAAAAATTACAAAAGATGTTGAATTATCAGGCAAAAGGAAAATCTGATAGCAATTGGAGAGAAAGAAACTGGTGGATATATAGTTAATCAAAAGTAAAAAAAAAAAAAAAAACAACTTTTAATCTCCACACACACTTTTCTATTTTAAAGCAAGAGGGAGAGGGATGGACTTAGGTTCAGGTTAAGCTTAAATCAAAGGGGGGAAAAGAGTTAAGTAGGAAAAGCAGACTTGCATGCTTTTTGCTCACAACCCAGAGGTAAAAAGCCTTCCTAACTTGTAAAATTAAACATAAAAAGTCTATAAAGCATTCAAAGTTAAAGAAGTAAGGAAAATGAGATTACCTGAGCAAATGGAGTGAAGATACTTCCTTTAGGAGGCTTGTTCCTGTACGAAAATGAACCTGAAATCAAGCAAATCAATCCTACAGCCATGGCAGCAGCAGAGACTCCAAAACCAACATCCATTCCTGAATGGGTTTGGACCCAAACAAGAACTGTTAGGGCAATAAGCTCTCCAATGCAGAAAGCAAAATAGGCTACATTGAAGTAGGTGGAGAGCTTCTTGGATTGCTTGGGGTCTTCCTTCTTGAACTGGTCTGCCCCGTGAGAAATTATGTTTGGTTTTAGACATCCACTTCCTAGAGCCACCAAGTAGAGCGCCAAAAAGAATATCAAAGCCTTGTAGCCCTTGGCTTCCACACAGTCAACTCCATCAGATACCATATCACAGCTAGGTGGCCTCAACTGCGGGAGATGGGCTTGAACGGACAATAATATGAAACCCTGTAGCATGGGGGGGGGGGATTAATGGTGGTGAATACTTCGAAGAAGAATGATTGAATATTTTTCATGTGGGAATTTCTTAGCTCCTTCGGGGCCAGAAAACAATTATAGGAAAATAATAAAAAAGAATACAACATGGGGATTCTTCTAAATATATATATAAGAATGGAATGACGAGGATATTCAACTTATGCGGGATGTTCAATAGATTTCTTATTTACGGTAAGATTATTTTGAAGGATAATAAAATATAGGTGCCTCTATATTTCTAGACAGACAAAAGAATCTTAGATAGGCAACTTGTAGATAGTGTTTGAGTTTTAAAAGATTTAGACAGTACAAAATAAAAGATAATGTCGGAAGAAAAAAGGAGTACTTACAGAGAGCTCCACAAACCCAAAGATCAGCATGGTCCAAAAGCTCCCAAGGTAAGAATCTGAGAGGAACCCACCAAGGAGGGATAGGAGGAAGACAGTTCCTACGAAGTTCGTGACTATGTTCGCGGACTTTGACAAAGGAAAGTGCATGTCATTGAACACATATGTAATGAGATTGTTCCCAACAGCAGCAATTCCCATCATCTCAAAAGCCTGAAGCCCTGAATCATAATAGCAAACAATGAAAATGTCACTTTTTTCTAATGAAAATTCTGTCTTGTTTTTATGTATGATTATTGAACTGCTAAAAGAAACAAGAATATACAAACAGTATTAAAATAAAAGACAAGGAATACCACACCGAACCCTATAACAAAATCAATCATATAGCCTTGCCGAAACAAGGTTATATACTGTGGGGGAACCTAAAGACCATTAACCACTTCATAGTTTGTGAAACCTCACTGTTCCTCAGTTCTTACAGAGAAACGAGAGAGTTACAAACTAGGCATGCATGGAGACAAGCTCAATATTTTAAAAGATATATAGTGAGGAATTTTTATGATGTGTATAACTATTAACTAAGTACATATATATGCACAAAAATACACACTTAAAGGGAGGGTGAGAGGGGGGGAGAAAGAGGAGAGAGAGAGAGAGAGAGAGAGAGAAACCAAGAACGAAAACAGCGGCAGCCATTCCACCATGCTTAGACTTGCAGATTCTGCCTCTCCAATCAACAGACGTCTCCTCCACAGCACCAGACAAAGAATCTTGTTTAAACTTCATTCTTGTCTTCTCCACACTATTATCCATAGTTAATATTCTGTGTCTTAAAACTTCTCTGTTCTATCTAAAAATTAGTGATCTTTATATATCAATATACCTTGTCTATTAGACACAAGAAAGAAAAACACTACTTGACAAACTCCAAATCCAAGAAAAAAAAAATACTATTATATTATGCTGAAATCAATAAAAGCTTCTAGCTTATCTTCAAAGGGACTGCTTTTATGATTTTGAGACAAGCTAAGAAGATGGTTAGCCCCCATATTTATAATGTTATCCTTCATTTCCTCGCTGCCGATTTTTTTTCTCTTATCAGCACTCCTCGTCAACTGACTCACGAGCTAGTACTGCACTATAGTGGCATGGTCCCATGATTTGCTCAAAAACTTAGCTAAGCAAGAAGCCCCCCACAAACAATCCACAGTAACTAGCTAAGCATATAAACTAAAGTCTAGAAATTTCTTTCCACTAACCGTAGATTGGTGTGAAATTATCTGGGTACAATGGACCGTACATGTAGCCAAATACAAGCCAGACGCTCGTGAATCATTGCCAATGTAGTTAGTATGTCATCTCTTGAAGTGGCATACATGGGCCATATTTACCACCCAAGTGGAGCATTAGTTCCACTTACTTTGTGCTCTCTAATTGTGTTTTAAGAGAGTATGCCCAGCCATTTATATATTTTCAAGGTTTCAATTTGTGTCTATGAAATTTTCTTGATATTGAGGTCCAAAATCGAATGATATCTTATGGGTGCTCATTTACAGTAGCTAATAAAATTATCTCAACTTGCTTGTTTACTTATTTATTATTTGTCAGAAATTCATTGTGTTTGCTTCTGTTTCACAAATAGTGAATTTGAATTCCAATTTTTAAAGTGGTGCAAATGTGCAGGTAAATTATGAATGCATTGAATTTTTTCAGGTAAAAGTTGTGAACGACAAAAATTTATTAATATAAAATGGATTTCATTCTTTGTTGAGTAAAATCTCACGTTTACACGCAACACTACCGTAAAATTATCTAACACTAATAAAATTGCTCACAAAATATTTTACCGATATTTTTGGATTATTATAATAATAAAATATTTTGGTCAGAAATTCCTAATTATAATAGCAATGGAATTATTTTTGTCAATAAATACCAACAGAACCATCAACAAAATAAAATAATTAAAAAATAAAAAGATTTTTTTCTATGAATCCGTCGCCAAAACAACACGTCATCAATAACCAATAAGATTACTATCAATAATTTTATCGATAAATCTAAAAGTGTTATAACCAGTCACATCCATGTCCTCCCCCTCCCTTCTCTCTTCCTCCCCCTCCCTCTTCTCTTTTTTTCTTCACAAATCATAACAACAACCTCTCCCTTCTATTCTGACACAAATCTAAGTCTCATGATTATAAATTTCAGCCACCTAACATTTCATAGTGTCAACATTATGTCTTGGTAAAATTTTCTCCAAATATTCTTTATACCAAGAAAACAAACCTACTTATTTATATTTTAATTTAATATATTGTTGTTTTTTAGTATTTGTAATATAGTTTTATTGTATATTTTAGTGTTTGGCAACCTTTTCATAGAGATTTAAAGTTTGATTTCTATTTTAGGGTTTGTTTGTGATTTAGGTAAATTTAAATTTGTTTGTAATTTGATGTAATTGATTTTGATTTGATAACTTAGTTATGTTATAATGAAAGAAATTATGGGTTATGTCATAGCTCAATTTTTTACCATTTTTTTCATAGTTTTTTGAAAAAAATCCAAAAAATAGCAAAAAAACAAAATAAATAAATATATATATATATATATATATCTTTAATGAATTTGCGTTGTTTTTTGCATTTCAGAATCTTTTCAAAAGAATTAAAAATTCAAAAATTTACTTTCGATATGTTTAGTTTTTAAACGCTTATTTCAAAATCATTTATTTATTTTTCTTATTAAGTCGACGTTGACATTTTCATTTTCTTTTAAAAAAAATCAAAAAGAAAAAAATATTTGGACAAGAAGACCAAAAGTGAAAAACAAAAAGAAACTAAGGGACTAAAGTGATTTTGGATTGCTTGGTCACCATGTTTTTTTGGGGACCATGAAATTGGGGGAGGGGGGAATTATATTGCGTACAAATGGTGAGGGAGTCTCGCACACAAAAATAAGGGGGGATTTGAGAGGAGCATTATCCAAAAAACAAAAATGTTCAGTCCCTTTTAGGGATTGATTTGCAATAATAGTTGTAAAGTTCATGTTCCTTTTTTAATTTTAGTCCCTCAACCTTTTTTTCTCAGTTTTATCCCTTCACATTGACTTCATTTGGGATTTGACTTTGTATTTTTTTTTCAACTTGAAATAAAGATCTTACAATATCAAGGAAACTTTCTGGTACTCGGTTGAACTTGGTTTTGTGAAATAAAATATATTTTGGCTAATTTAAAACAATTTAGTATTAAGAGATCAAAATTGAACATAAAACAAATGTGGGGATTGAGATAAACAGGGAGGACAACTAGGCTGGCACATATGGGAAGCTTCCACCGTCTTTAGACGGCAGTCAAACACTAGCTTATAAGGTAGAGTTGGAAGCGCCTTGTCACCCTTTCTAATGGTTAGACGTGTGTATACGACATCATGACAGTTGGGTTCTAATAAACTTTTTTTTCTCTTCCCTCTTTTCTTTCTTAGCTTGCTTGCTTGTAAAATTTGAAAAGTGTCATATTAATTGTTAATTATATCAAATTTGATTCTTATTCTTTTGATTGCTCTTTATTTTTTTTAAAAAAATCCATTCCTTTGCAATTGATTTCATTTGATTTTTACATCAAATTTGATCCTCATTCATTTGATAGCTATTTTTTTATTCTTTTCTTAATTGATTTCTTTTTCAATTTCATCCCTAAGCATTTTGTTTCATTTTATTTTTATGTCAAATTTGGTCTTTATTCTTTTAATAGCTATCCTTTTAGATCTTTTTTAAAATTATTTTTTTTTCATTTCATCCTTCAAAACTAGGTTGGTTGGGAATTAGATTTCGTAATATTTTTTGTTGTGGTGATTTTAGTCTCATGTCATGGGTATGAAATGTTAACCCAAATTGACATCAATCTTTTTTTACATCATTTTTTTGTTATTTTATCCTTCAACATTGAGTTTGTTGAAGATTGAGATTCATGATTTTTTTTTGCTTTTCGTTTTACGATGTTATCTCAGTCTCATTACCTAGATCGCGTGTCCGACAAGTTTGCCTAAGTTAGCTCAAATCGTTTTTTAGGTTATTTTTCAACATTCAATATTTTCCAACTCCATGTTTCAACATTTTTTAAATATATAATTGAGCTTCAAATATTTTGTTGTTTTGCCTTATATAGGTTGTTCCATAGATTTTACGAGCTTATCTAGGTTTGCTAGTGTTTAATTTTTTTAAAGATCATTTAGTTGCCTTGTTTTTTTTTTCATCCTTTTATATTTGGATTTTTGAGAATTAAGAATCTTTATATTTTTTTATTGTTTTACTACGAGGATAATCCGGCCTTACAACTTAGATCATGATTGTGCCATGTTAACTCGGATTGGTTTTTTTTGTTATTTTTATCATGCTTTAACATTGAGTTTTTTTTTTTAATTAAGCTTTATGATTTTTTTCCTTTAGCAAGCATTTTTTTCTATGTATTATTCGTTATTACATTTTCTTTGTAAATTTGGTCTATTTAGTGTTGATTTTTTTTTATAATATAATTAATTAATGGAATCATTTTATTGAGCCCAATGAGGTTTATGACTTAAGTTGTACATTTTTTTTATTTGTTTAAAATACCCTAGCAGCCCCCGGACTTATCCTTTTTTTTTTTTTTTTTTTTTGTCTTTAAGAAATTCAAAAATTCAGCTTAACTCCTGACGAATCGCCGTGACACCTATTTATGAAACATGGCGTAGAGGATAATATGGACACGAGGCATGCAACAAGGAGCATCAATATAATGAACTTGAGTTGGATGTGGGAGCCTAATCCACTGTAATATGAAACAGAAGGTTCAATATTAGAAAAGAAATTTCCAAGATTGATTTGACAAAACATTGAACTTGAGACTGCATCACATGATTTTCTTCCGACCGTGTTTTGTTTTATATAGAGTGACCTGAACTCATATCTTCCCCAAAAATCATGAGGTGTAGTTTAATTAATCAAGTTCTAGATTTGTTTTATAAAAATTATTAGTTTGAGTTTTATAAATCTTAAGGTCATCGAAGATTTCTATAATCGTTAATTTTAGGGCCTGTGAAATTAGTTGAGGTGCTTACAAATTAACCCGGATATTCACATTAATAAAAAAAAATATCTTTATTTAATAATAATAATGATAATAATAGGCTTTAGTATTTATGATGCTAGTACGGTAGTTATTGATTATGATCCAAATTTGATAGATATTAAACGGTAATTGAGTTTTTGTATAGATGATTATTTTACTTTGGTATATGTATAATATAACAATAGATAAGATATGAATATTATTTAACTTGAAATTCCATTCAAATATATCCCTATATATATATATATATATTATTTTTTTAATAATAAATAATAATACTAAAATAAATATAAATATTAAGCTAGAATCGATTCAAAAAGAATTAATTTTTGTATAACTAATTACTTTACTTATGTAATGAATATTATCTTACTCGAAATTCAATCCAAACTTATTTTTATCTATACATATATCATTTTTTAATAATAAATAATAATCTTAGAATAAATATAGATATTAAACCCAATCAATTCAAATAGATGAGTTTTTATATAAATAATTACTTTACATTACATGGTATGTAAGAAATAAGATATGAATTATCAAACTTGATTTGAAATCTAATCCAAACTTATCTCTCGATATATCTAAATAAGAGTTGCTCATGGGCACCTTGTTCAGCATCCAACACAAGACACCTGTCCAGAAAGGATATGATGATGGGTCAACCTTTGACTCCTTAAAAAACTTTCGCGGACTACTTTAGCGAAGAAGTAATCTGTCCCATCGTTTGTATTGTATTCCAGAAGAGATTGCACCTCTTTTTTTTTTAATTTTTCTTTTCTTTTGAGATGGGGATGCACCCTCATAAGATTCGCAATAATTGTAGCCAATAATAAAATAAAATTAATTTTAAAAAATATAATTTAATTAGTTAGACTTTAAATTTATTTTTGTTAATACTTCGAGTACCATAAATTTCAGGATCATTAGATTCTAATTTAATTGTTAATTTTAGGGTCTCGAGAAATTAATCGAGGTGTATATAATCTGGATCGGATAAAATATGGACTAAAGACACGCAAAGTGGCAAAATCCCATGTGTGTGTATATATATATCAAATACTTTTCTAACTTCTTACTTGTAATAGTTATTTATTTAAATATCTTCTTACAGCTTTGATGAAAAATTCCATGTGTGTATATACTATGTATGTATGTATGTATGTATGTATGTATGAGTATATTGTAAAATTCATAAATTCATAATTTGTAAAATTCTTACAGTGCTAGGTATAGAAATCTAAGATCAATAGGTGAAAAGCAACTCATTTCACCATAGAAAGAGAGAATACAAATTACAACAATGGAGGAGAAGAAACACCTCTCTCTTCTCTCAATACCTGTGTAATTCTTTCTTACACTCTCATTCTCCATACTGCTTTGCTGTTTATTTTCTACCCTTACAATTAAGCTCTCTATTTCTAGGTGAAAATGAGGAACAAGCCACCCATGTTTTTAGCAAATAATGGCAGCCACCTCCTCTGCATTTCCTGCACATTTCTAGCTATCATGGCTACCATCTTCGACATCTTTATACAACCATCTTTGATCTTAGCTTTCATTCATGACTTGGCTTTCCATGCAACCATGCATGCATCCTTTTACTTGAGCCATTTATATCCACACTCTTAACAATATCCTGCTGTAGACAAATGACAAACTCCCACTTGATTTGAGTGGTTCGTCTTCCAAGCTCATGTTCGTGTGATATATGACAATCTTACAAGAAACGAGTGTTCGATTTTATCAGGAGCTCGCTGATCTTACAAGAACCTACTCATCCAGGAGTCTGTGTGCCTGTCCTCTACTCCAACATAAGTGTGGTGACTTGCTCCTTCATGAGTCAACACCGTTCTTCATCAAAAAGTCCAACTAGCTTTCCATTGTTATCATGGGGCAAGCTATGAAAGTCAATATGCACTTCTCTTCATACCGTTGAGTGTTAAAATTCATTCAAGAGCTCATCATTTCAAGAACTCACACAAGATTCTACGCACTCAATAGCCTATGCATGCCCTCTGCTCCTACCTAAGAGCCTATCATACTTACTTTATAAGTCTCTTCACTTTATCATTAGGACAACTCCATGAAAGTCAATCGGCTTTTATCTCCATACTCGTCTTAGCCAATAATAAATACTTGGCGAGGCAATCACTTATTGTATCCACTTGTGTTTAGCGGTAACATCGACTCAGTAAGTATTTGTACTTAGGCTCTCACTCAGTCCTCAAAATATGGCATGTTTTAATTTCTCAATTAACGTGTACCACTTATTTTTCAACATCTTCTTTTACCTGGGTCTCAAAATCTGGCATACGTTACTCTCTTTTTTCTTCAATTAACGTGTACCACTTCTTCTTCTTCTTCTTCAATAAAATACCCTAAAATTAGCTCAACAATTAGACACACAATTGCATCAAGAATGATCCAATTATCTCAAAATGAGTTTAAAATCATCTGAATACCATTTCAAGCGGCTCTGATTTATTCAAAACAAATTTGGCCTAATGGATGACTCATATCAAACAACAAATCTTGTTGTATGTAGGATTAACCATACCGGATCTCTACCCTCAGCTTGCATGGTGGCCCGACTCAGTTCAACTTCCTCTGCATTTCTTTATAGAGAGTGTAGGAAGATGTGGCTTCATTCGTGCTCTGTTTTGCGTGTACTTTTCATAGATGATAATGCTTACCCTAATGGTAATGGCGACTCCATTTGTAATTGTTAGGGTGAGATGTTTGATTGTCGACGATTATTTGGCAATAGAAATGGAAGGAAAGATTTACTTTAATGGGATTGAAGGTTTCAACTTGAAGGGAAATGATCCCAACTCACGTGAACAACAATTTTAAATTGGAATATTAATCTTCTTAAATAAAAATCAGTTTATAGATGGATAGATAATTTTAAATTGGAATAATCACGCATTAAAGAACAGCGAAGTATTAAACTCGGGAATAATGACAAGTAAACGGCTAAAGCATTGTTAAAGGATGGGGAAATTGAAAACCTACATGATTAAAAATATTAAAGAAATTGGAGAAATTGTTTTTGGTTTTTACCCGGGTATCTTCATACCCTTTTAAAAAATAAGACTAGTTTCGTTCAGAATTTATGATTATTTCTTCTAATAAATACGATTCTTAAGTATCAAACTTGTATTTTCATTTTTATAAAATATAATAATGTCTTAAAACTAATACTTTATTGATGTATTGATGACGAAATAAAAGAAATGACTCGAGGATATTCAAGACTGTTCTTATATTTTAATTATGCAATTAATTCATTGATAAAATGATATTTCTTCAATATATCCTTTTAACTATGATTTTCATTCGAATTAATAGAAAAAGTTGAGTGGCTTGTGCATTACATCACTTTAGTACTGTCAGATGAAGAAAATAAAAGTAATTATAGCCTGTTAGATAATTATTACTTTAACCATAGAAATACAAGGACACTTATTAGAAATACAAGGACAGTTAAGTAATTTCCTCATAAATATTTGGAATTATGATTACATAGTGTACGTTCGAGAGAAAATGAGGGAGGAAAAAAGAGGGGGAAAATAAAGCATTTGCATTTTAGTTCTTTTATTTGAATAAGAGTAGAGAGTGGAGGGAAGGAGAGTGGAGAAAAAAATCAATTATTTTTTATTTAAAACATATATATATATATATATATATATATATATATATATATATATATATATATATATATATATATATATTATTTTGTTGATTTTCTCTTCTATTTCTCTGTAAAAGAAGCGGTTGAGAAATGTGGGTCATCATTGATGTATGAATTTGTTTATGCAAAATTTAGTTTTAAAAATACATTTTACTTAGAAAATATTAAATTAAATTTTTTTTGTGTACTTTTTAATTATTTAATGTAATAATATTAAAAATTAAAAACAAATATTATATTTTTAATTAAAAAATAATTTTAAAAAGAAATCATTCTTTATAATACAAAATACATAATAAATCTATCATAACATATCATTAAAACCACATTTCAAACTATGAAAAATTAGATAGTATTTGAAAACGTAATTGAAATCATGTTTTTTAAAATTTTAATTTTTTTTATTTAAAATTAATTTTTTTTATATTTTTAAATTTTTTTAATATGTTAACATTAAAAATATTATTTTTAATATATTTAAAAAAATATATTTTAAACTGCAATTATTATCCATCTCCCGACCATCCCTTTACTAATAGAAATGTAACCATCATATCCTTTCCCTTGAGGAGTGAACCTATCCAATATTTGTCATTTTACGTTACAGTCATGGACCAACCTATTGACATAAAGCCTGTAAATGCTTTTTAGGTATAATGTTTGGATAGGGCAAGCACAGCATATATAGTACTGGGCAACAAATTAATGTGCGACTACTGTAAACAACAGTAGCCTTCAATCAGTGAAGGTGCCAAGACTCGTCCACCTGTAAGAAGCCACGTAGAGTCTGTCATTGTGGAAAATCAAGCTTCGGTTCTTTTTAACAAAGCCACGACAGTTCATGGGATAGTGGCAGACATTGAATAGGTAGTTGTCGTGAACACCGGGTGTGGTGCCCGTTATACTCGCCGTTTTGAACGCCACTTCGTGGCCCTGTCCCTGAGACCTATGCAAAAGCGTCTGTATAGGTCATAACCCGTAGGGTGCCTCGTGGTGGTATATCCTTCGATTTAATTATATTCCACAGAGCTACACAGCGACCGATTTGTTTTTTTACACTTAAATCTCATGATATTTTACACATTATTACAAAAAGTATAATTATTTTTAGTGAGAATATATTTTCAATAAAATAAAAATAAAATGTTTAGACTTTTTGGAAGTAGATCTATAATTTGCAGCTATCTCTCTTTTTTCTTGCAACGCCATTTTTTATATAAAAAAATTATTGCAAATTTGCAGTAAAAATTTGAGTTTTTAGTGTTAGTGTTATGAAATCATAAAAATTACATATTTACCCAATTCTATTTATTTTCTATATTAAATATATACATAATTATTTACACTTTTTATGTACAATAATGAATATTTTACCTTGTTATATATAGGCTATATATGATATGAAGTATGTAAATAAGTTAATTCTTATAGGACTTTAAAGTTGAAATAAATATGTGTATAAAAGCTATACTAAATTAATATGATATTCCCTCTATAATATAATAATATGGATTTTCATTTTAATGTAGCAAATAAAAGTTTTATAATAAATTTATGTTCTTAATCATCATTTTAATTTAAGGAATGCAACAATATATCTATTTACAAAAGAACTTCATTGTTTATCATCAAATATTTTAATTGTTTTATTTTACGGTACCACATAACACAATTAATTAAGTATGAGGTAATATATCTTATTTTAATGGAAAAAATGAAATTGTGTTGGGAGAAAGAAGAGAGAAAAATATAGATAAAAAAATACTAGTTGTGAAGGATGACTAGCAGAGCATAAGAGTTTCTTTAGCTTCAAAATGGTAGAAATTTATGGAGACAAAATCTTGCAAAAGAGAGTAAAAGGGATACCAACCATTGAGTGAAACTTCAAATGTATAAACCTTCTCTAAATTAGTAGGTGATGTTTATAAGACACACCTATAACTTTTCCTTGCATATTTTAATGATGTTTTGAATTTATTTTTGTATTACATTGTGTTGAGATAAGATTTTGACGAATGCATAAAAATAATGTTTTTCTTAACTCAATTCTAATTTGAGTTTGTTATTAATATTACTGGATGCAAAAAAAAAATATGTTTGTGATTATATTTTTTTGGAATGAAATAGTTTTGGAACCTACCAAAAGTGGCAATGTGCTTTTAATGTTTGCTTTGATACATGTTCTTGGTTTATGGGTTTGTGTGAGTTTTATTGAATATTAAAATGCTATTTTTGAACACTAAATTATTAAATATACTTACTGTTATAATTTGAAAGTTTTGAGAATTGAAATATTAGGCATGATTTTGATGATTTAGTGTTGTTTGTTGTTCATGTTAGTTCAATCATGTGTAACAATGTTAATGTGATTTTTTGAACCAAAAAAGCTTGGTTTTTGGGCTTGCAAGGCAAAATTTTGAGTTCGACAATAGTTGGGGTATTTCTGGGCAATTCTAGGTTCTTGCTCTTCATGTTTTTGAAAAGAACAATATCTTTGTTACATGATTTGGACCAGTTTTGGTCCGATTCTTTGCACCAACAATTTTGTGAGACTTGATTAATCAATAATCAAGGGTTAACTTACATCAATAACTATTTTTTCTGAGTTTTAATCCTAGGATTTTATTTTTGCACCAAAATCTATTTTGATCAAATCATGATTATTGATTGATAATGAATGATATTTGATGCTTAATTATTGTTCATTGATCGATTTTCAACTTGCCTATATCATTGGATTGTTCATATCTGGTCTGGATTTTGATTCATGTTTACTAGGCTTATAATTCATGTTCTTGAGTTTTTTGGGTTTTGATCAGTTTTTGAAATAAAAAATTCATGTTTTGCAAGTTTGATATGTTATATGTTTTAATTTTTTTTAGTTTTGAATTTTTTTTTGTCATACTAGTCTTTTTATTTTGGTTTATGGTCGAACCAAAGATTTTGAGTCAACCTGATCGAGTCAAGTTCGGGTTAGTTGGGTGGGGTCTTGTTTAGTTTTCATCTTTTTTATAAAGAATTTTTTTTTACTTAAGGGTATGTTTGGCGAACATACTTTTAAGTCTATTGTGGCAATTTTATTTAAACAAAAAAATGATTTCTTACCAAACAAAGCCTTATAAAAATAATATAAAAAATATTTTACAACAATGATCTTTTTTTTGCAAATGACCAAATATATATATATATATATATATATATATATATATATATATATATATATATATGAGCATGTCTTAAAATTTTTTAAAAAATCAAAAAATATAAAAAAGTATTGCATGGATTTTAGCCTATATTTCAAAAAATAAAAAAATATTTTTTTTGTAAAATCTGTTACTCACTTTTAATATGAGGATAAAAAAACTTATATGATATTAATATCCAACATATTATTTGGAGTAATATGACTCATTCACTTTTGATATAAAGATAAAAAAATCTATAAGGGATTTTTTTATCTGAAATATTAAGGATGACACAAAAGTACTCAAAATTCAAGTTTGTTGAAAAGAAACCTCAACAATAATTAGGGATATTTCAATTTATATCTTATGATATAAGAGTCATAGACATTGAAATACCAAAAGGTGAAATTTCAATAATTACCAAATCTCTTTGGATTTCTAACTTTAGCCTCTTCACAACACATAAGTTGTGAATGAGCTTGCTTTCTTTTGATATCTTTTTAATCTTGAATCTTTTAAATCAAGTTCTTGATATAAAAAATCAGAATTTGTTCATCGTAACAAACTCGACATAACAGGCTGATAGAATTAAGAAACACCATCAGATCATAGCAACCACAAACAAAGAAAAACGACGCAGCTTATCTCATGTAAGGCGTACTAAGGATGCTAATACATTTCCTTTACACAACCAGTCTCTTGCCTAGAATCTCTAAAGACTAGTAAGGATTTCTAGTAACCATAATATTAGATAACGAATTTTTATTCCACTAAAAACCTCTCAACTCACCCGGGAAGGGGTGTCACAACATCGCGCTCTCGAGAAGATATGACAACTGTTATCAACTGTTATGCCCTTAGGAGATGAAAAATTGTTCCATTTGTTACAATGGTTTCTAAACTTTTAAACTCTTTTCACTTTCACCTTTACCTCTTTTATTATATAATCTTCCTTTCGAAATCAATTTTTTTACTGTAAAATTCAACAAAAGGTGCAACATAGTAAAACAGTTAATTCAATACAATAAATACAACATAGGCCAAAGAGGTTGCAGAACACAAAGAGAATTCTCATATATTGAAGTTAATGTTTGGTTGAAATTCGATTTGCTTGAAAAATAAGGCATTGATCTTTTTTAAAAAAATTGTTTTGCTTTGAGTGTAAACAATCCATCTCTAATTTATTGAAAATATAATTGTTTTGAAGGTAGTTGTTAGTTAGTAATTATCATTCTCGGTAATGCTATTGTTGTTGTAGTACAATATAGTAATAGTAATAGTAACCCTTCCTAATTAAATAAAAGAAATTAATCATGTCCCTTCGTTGGAAACAATCGAGGGTCCACATATTCCTCATCAATACACATATGATACAGTTTGAAAAATATACAAGGTATGAGATGATGATCATCATGATGATGAACTCCAAGTAATTAGGCTTAGTTTATGCCCTCTTTAGTATCCTTGGAGAGTATACGAGAGGAAGGTAACCGCTATAGTTTAAAGTGTTTTTTTTTTTAATTTAAAAAAATTATTTTTGATATTAGTATATCAAAATGATCGAATAATATTAAAAAAATTAATTAAAAAATTTAAATTTTTAAAAAATACAGTTTCAATCGTATTACCGAATACCTCATTGATCATTCAAATTACTAGTTCCATACCCTTTTCCTTTGAATCGATTGCCTTTTCCTTTTGAGTAAATTTGGATATAAAGAATTATCCTGAAGTCTTGGCATTGATGTTTGGTAGAGAAGTACTAGTAGAGTTGACCTTTCCTGCTATTGAGTTCTCCTTTGAATAATATTTCGTGGAGCCTATCACGTTCATGATTCCTCAAATTTCTCTAGCATAAGTCAACCCTTGTTTGATTTCAAAATCACACTATTCTCTCCCTCTTTCACTCACTCCAATAAACAAAATCATCGGCTCTTGAGTGTGTAAAGTGAAGAAGAGGAGACCATCCACTTGGCTGAAATCTGAAAAAAAGAGAGTAAAAATACATATTAATGGAACCGACCAAAGCTATCAGATCTCTCTTACAACTTCTTTTAATTGTTTATGTAAACAGCTTTACTAAACTTCTTCTCAAAAGGTCAAAAGAAATAAGGATTAGTTGGTGGGCTCAAAAGAAAATTGGAGTAGTGGTGAAGGTAGTTGATCACACGAAATCTTCCCCTTTTTGTCATCCTTTTGGGCACCTTAATTTCTTTTTTATTCACTTAATCACTTCAAATCTTCCTTCCAAAACATTGTTCTTGGTGTGTGTGTGTGTTTATATATATATATATATATATATATAAGAACAATGTTTTGGAAGGAAGATTTGAAGTGATTAAGTGATATATACACCAAGAACAATGTTTTGGAAGGAAGATTTGAAGTGATTAAGTGATATATATATATATATATATATATCTTAATGCTAAGGGTATATCTTGGATAAATTTAGCTAAATATTTTTGTTACTATTATTTTATTAAAATCATATGCGAAATTTCAAGATATTGGTTTGGTAACTAAGAGGTGAGCTCTCTTGAAGTTAGTATTTTAAAAAATTATTATATTCTTTCCAATGCATATATAAACCAGTATAATTGTGTATTCTTAAAATTATCCGGGTGGAAACTTAACTTTAATTATACTTATATTAATCCGAGAATACCCTTTTTAAAAAGAAGAAGAAGAAGAAGAAATGGCGAGGATCAATGGGCACATAGCTAGAAAAGTCTTCTTGATAGACATCATTTGCTCTGAACTATGACGTGATTAATTACTAAACTCTTTTTTATTTTATTAATTGTTTTATTAAAAAATCAACACAGCTGATATCGATTGTTTTTTAAAATATATTTTATTTTAAAATAAAATATTATTTTTTAATATTTGCTTTTGACTTTAACACATTTAAACAATATAAAAACATAAAAAATATTAATTTTAAATCAAGAAAAAATTCTCTTAGCATTGAGTTTGCACTGGAGCATTCCACTTCATGCTATTACTCAACAAAACATCAATAGTGCAGTCAATATGTCTCTTCCTGGTTGGTTTCAGCATTTGGCAATGCTCGTTATTAGGAAAAAGGCATAGATCCTTCACCGCCGGATTGCTTTCGGAGAACAAAACCAATGAGCACATGCTTCCGCCACAAGATGTCAAACAGCGCACTGATGGTCCGCATGACAGCGGCCATACCAAAAAATTTCAATCCAAAAATTATGTTTAGGAGACAGTATGTTTTTTTTTTAAAGAAGTAAGAAAAATTATTTTATCTAGTTGAAAGCTAGCACTTATATTATTGAGATTCTCATATATTTTTTTTCAAAGGAGGAGTTTTTCTAGTTTATCTATCTCAATAAAATCTATGATTGGTTCTAACTCTTTTTTTTTCAACCAAGCTCTTCTATAGCCTAATTAAAAGATATTAGGCTTGAAACTATGATAAAAATATAACATTTAGAAATAGGGGATTAAAATATAAAACACGAAAAAAAATTATTGTTAACCACACATTAATTACAAATTTTATTTTGGTCCAAAAATTTACTTTCTTTATTTTTCACTCTAATAGTTAAAGAGAGTAGATAGAAACTTTCAAAAATAATAAGGAGAGAGAAAGTGATCGATTAACATCAATTTTGGCCATGAAAAAAGTCGATCTTGTTGTTAAAGAGTTTTATTTGACGAGAGGAATTACATTATAGTGTTCTTTGGCCTTCCCCTTAAAATGGTAGGCCTAGGCTCGAGAAGTTTTGTCATAACCCAATTTGTTACCCCTTATTTTTTGAAAAACAAATAGAAAAAACAAAAAAAATATTTCTATTTAATAAACTTTGTCATTTTGTTATTTTAGCTATTTTTAGGTGATAAAAATAATCATAATATATATATGTATATATATATATATATATATATATATATATGTTGGGATTGAAATTTGACAAATAATTGAGTATCATATGCAAAATTTAAGTTTGAGAATTTTTGGGTCATAATCGAGGTTTCAATTGAAGAAGAAATTTAGAAAACTGCTTAATTTGATTTAATTTGGCTAAGATTGAAAGAATTTTGAAGTTCAATGATGGTTTTGAAATAAATAGCCAAGTTAGAAATCAATAGAGAGCTTAATTGAAAAGTCAATTTCAATTTAAGAGTCAATTTGATTTAAAAATAAAGATTAGAAGAACTAAGAATGAATGTGTAACAAATGGATAAATCTAGAGGAATAAATTGATTAATATGGGCACAATAAAACAAATATGATTTATGATAGAATGAGGTTAGTAAGCTTGAAAAAGCGTTGGGTATTGTGTAAAAAAAATGAAAATTGAACTGATGTCTCATGTACTGCACAACCGGTCGACTATTTAGGATTACCAAACGATCTGGTCGACCGTTTGATAAGAAGAATAATGAAATTGGCTACTATTTGATTCAGTCAATCAATTTGCTCAATCATTTATTCGAACGTTAGGAACACCAATGAAATTAGTAATGACTGATCAACCGATTGATTGTGTCAATATGAACTGGTTAATCATTCTAACTACAGTGAACTATTAATATTTTAAAAAAATCAATTAAAAACCTATAGTTTCATAATATAATGTTCGACCAAGCAAAAAAGGAAGAATGAAGAGCTGAAGTAAATTAAAGTAATGAGAGGAAGTGAAACCAAATGAATGAAATAGTGTTGCATGGAATGAAACTAGAAGAAAATCTTCATGAAAATATCAAATATATTATATTAGGACCAATTAAATCTAGGATTGGTCTCGTGATAGAATGATGAAATATTTTATGGTCATAAAGAATTAATAAGAGTAAATGGATTTTTTGAGATACCAGAAAATAATTGTGATGGAACTAGAAAGGTGACAAGATTAAATTATTTGACAAGAATATGAAAAGTTATGAAATTTCCTAAACATAAAATGAGATTTGAATGAAAATTTAAAATGGTATCTTTATAATAAGAATCTTGGATTTGAAATATTTTTTTTAATATGGTGATATAGGAGAAGTTATAGAGGTTGCAAAAGCTGCATAAATATTGAGGTCAGTCTGATGATAATAGACCTTAGATAGGTGCTTAACATCTCAATATTTAATAATCTTTTCATTAAAAGTCAATAGTAACCCTTTTCATTCTGACCTGGCTTCCAAACAAGAATGTCAGAATGATAGGCATCCAAATAAGAATTGTCGGGTTGATTGGTATCCATTTGGGATTGTCAGAATTATTGGATTCTAAACAGGAATGCCAGAATAAGTGGCATCCAAGTAAGATTGTCAGATTGATTGGTATCTATTTAGGATTACCGGAGTTATTGGCTTTCAAACAAGAATGTCAGAATGATAGGCATATCCAAGTAACGATTGTCAGATTGATTGGTATCCATTTCGGATTACCATAATTAGTGGCTTCTAAATGGGAATGTCAGAATAAGTGGCATCCAAGTAAGATTGTCGGATTGATTGATATCTATTTGGTATTACCATAGTTATTGGCTTCCAAACAAGAATGTCAAAATGATAGGCACCCAAGTAACGATTGTCGGATTGATTGGTATCCATTTGGGATTACCAGAATTATTGGATTCTAAACGGGAATGCCAGAGTAAGTGGCTTCTAAGTAAGATTGTCATATTGATTGGTATCCATTTGGGATTACCGGAGTTATTAGCTTCCAAATAGAAATGCCAAATAAAAAGAAATAATAAGGATTTGTCGAGTTTATGTACAACTGACTCAGAGTTATCAACAGTTAATGATTGTGAACAAACCAGGTAGATCAACTCAGTTAGGGTGCCGCTTATGTAAAAGTAAGATGACATTTTTTGACTTTGTATTGCTTGCAGAAAGTTGAATAAAGTGACAATAAAGAATAAATACCCGTTTTCACGAGTGTTTTCAAATATATATTTAAGAACAAGATATTATTAGTTGAAAAATTAAAGAGTCTGATGTTCCAAAGACTGCTTTAAGGACTCATTATGAGCATTACGAGTTTCTAGTGATGCTTTTTGGGTTGACAAATGCTCCAACAGTGTTTATGGATTTAATAAATAGAGTCTTCCATCTGTATCTGGATAAATTTATAGCTAGTAATATTTATAGACGATAATTTGATATATTCGAACTCAATTTTAGAGCATAAACAATATTCGAGATGTGTGTTATAGACATTGAAAGACCATCAGTTATATGTCAAGCTAAGTAAATATGAGTTATGGGTAAAAGAAGTGGTGTTCTTAAGGAATATCATATCGGAAGATGGAAATATGTAGATTTAAGGAAGGTGGAAGTAGTATTGAAATGGGAGAAACCCACAAACATGACGAAGATTCATAGTTTCCTTGGACTTACTGGGTACACTAGAAGGTTTATTGAAGGGTTATCCATGATAGCAACCCCTTTGACTTGACTAACCCGGAAGGTAATAAAGTGGGAATGGTCGAGATAATGTGAAGAAAGCTTTCAGGAGCTGAAAAAAGGCTTATAACTATCCTTGTATTGAAGCTTCCCTTGGGGTTAGAAGACTTTGTTGTATATAATGATGCACCAAAAAAGGGATTGTGTTGTGTGTTAATGCATATTAAAACCCTATTAGGCCAACTATCATGTCTATGATTTAGAGTTGGCAACCGTGATTTTTGCTTCAAGAGTATGGAGACACAATTTGTATATGTCATAAGTCCACATCTTTACAAATCATAAGGTTTGAAGTATTTGATGTCGAAGAAAGAGTTAAATATATGAGAAAGATGATGGATATAGTTGATTAAAGATTATGATTGTGTGATAGATTATCACTAAGGGAAGTTAATGTTGTTGATGATGCTCTTAATCGTAAGGAAAAAGGCAGTGGTTAGTGAATTGGTTGTTTGGGATAAAAAAGAAGTAATAGAATTATAGAAGTTTGATCCACTATTAAGAATTGGATATAAGGGGACCCTGTTAGCACAACTTAAAATGTGATTAGTTTTTAGAGATAAAGTGTTAAAAGCTTAAAAAATGATGGAGAAATAGAGAAAGTAACTAATAAAATGAAAATCAGGAGTTAAAACTCCTTTTCATATTCTAGAAGGCAGAATAATAATAAAGGCAGAAGGATGTATCTACCTAATTGTAAGGCCTTTACGGAGGAAATTTTAAAAGAGACGCATGAATCTAGGTTTGTTGTGCATCCAGGCAGCATAAAAATGTATAAAGATTTGAAAGAATTTTATTGATGGTCCAACATAAATAAAAAGACAGCAAAGTATGTGGCTTAGTATAGGATATGTCAACAAGTAAAGATGGAACATCAAAAGCCTAAAGGGACTTTACAATCCCTTTTGATACTTGAATGGAAGTGGGAAGATATTACTATAGATTTTGTATTCGGATTATCTAGTGGAAAGAGAGGCAATGATGTTATATTGGTGGTGGTGGACCAACTAACTAAGTCTGTTTTGCTTTACCTAGGAAAATGATGGATCCAGCTGATAATTTGGCAAGATTATAAGTAAATGAAAAGGTCAAATTACATGGAGTACCCATATTAGTTCTATATGATCATGACCTTAGATTTACTTCTCGTCTTTGACTTGGCATCCAAAATGCCTTAGGGACAAAGTTAAACTTGAGCACTGTATTTTGTCCTTAGATGGATGGACAGCTTGAGAAGACAATTTAGATTCTAGAGGATTTATTGAGATCATATGTATTGGAATTTAGAAAAAACTCAAAAGACAATTCACCTCTAATGGAGTTCACTTATAATAATAGCTATTAGGAAATGATCAAGATGGCTCTTTTTATAGCATTATATGGACGAAGGTGTCGGACTTTGATATATTGGGAAGAGGTAGGAGATATGAAGTTGATGGGGGCCAGATTTAGTGTAGATCACCATTGAAAAGGTGAAGGTTATCAAAGAAAGAATTAAGGCAACTCAAGATAGATAGAAGAGATATGTCGATAACAGGAAGAGGCCTCTTGAGTTTGAAGTAGGGAATCAAATTTTTTTAAAGGTCGCACCTTAGAAGAACATCATGAGAATTGGCATAAATGGGAAGCTAACGCCGAGATACATAAGACCTTTTGAGATTATTTAAAGGATAGGTCTAGTTGTTTATAAGCTAATGTTGCCCCTGCATCTAGAACAGATACACAACGTGTTCTATATATTATTGCTTCAAAAGGCAGAAATAGATCCCACTTGATTATTGCCACAAGTTCCCCTAGAGATTAAAGAGGACTTGACTTCGGAAGTAAGATCAATAAAAATTCTAGGTCAAAGTGAAAAGGGACTTAGAAACAAAAAGAATCTCTATTATAAAGGTGTTGTGGAGAAGCTCCAAAATCGATGAAGAAACTTGGAAAGGAGAATAAAAAATGAGGAAAAAATATCCCAAATTATTTCCGGATACAGGTATGGGTTTTAATTTCAAGGATGAAATTTTTGTTTAGAAAGGGAAAATGTAAAACCATATTTAAAATATTGGGATATTTGTGAAATCCTAAAATTTTAATTTGATTATAAAAAAATGAATAATAAAAATAATAAAGTATGTAAAATAAATTACTAGAGATGAATATTCATGAATTTAAATCTTGAGTTACAATAAGTTTTAAAAATAGCATGAGATGAGATACCCAGTAAAAGAAAAAAAAAGTTGGATTAAAGAACAAAGGCATGATCGTAAATATGAGTTATATGAGAAATATAAATAGAAAACTTGGCTTCCTAAAGAAGCCAAATGGTCGGCCATGTTGTAGAAAAAAAGAGGGAAATTGAACTAAATCCATGGAAAATTCTTGTTAGAAACACTAAAAAGAGATAAATTGAAAGATTAAAGAGAGATAAGGAAGGGATATAAGCAAGAAATTTAAGAATGTCAAGGGTTATTTTAATAAAGAGGGACCATTTTTGAAAGAGAAGAAGATGAAGAAAAGAAGTAAACATTGTTCTTTGTTCTTATTTCTTTAATTTATTGTGCTTGAAGTAAGTAACCTTGATTTGAATTAAGTTTGAATTAGTTAATGTAAATTTATGTGTTTTACCTATGAAAATGTGTGTAGAATAAGGTTAGTAAGCATGAAAAAACATTTGGTATTGTGTGAAAAAACTAAAAATTGAACTGATATCTCATATATTGCACAACCAGTCAAGTGTTTAGGATTAACAAATGATCTGGTTGATTGATTAATAGGAGGAACAATGAAATTGGCTACTATTTGAATTGGTTGATCAAATCAATCAACTGTTTGTTCGATCATTAGGGACACCAATGAAATTAGTAATAATCGGTCGATTGATTGGTTGTGCCAATGTGAACTGGTTGACCATTGTAACTAACAGTGAATGGTGACTATTTCAACAAAACAAATTCAATTAAAAACCCATAGTTTTGTAATGTGATGTCCAACCGAAAAAAAGGAGGAGGAATGAAAAGGTAAAGTAAATTTAAGTAATGGGAGGAAGTGAAATAAGATAAATGAAACAGTGTGGCATGGAATGAAACTAGAAGAAAATTTTCATGAAAAGATAAAAAATAGTATATTAGGATTAATTAAACCTTGGATTGGGCTCGAGATAGAATGATGAAATAATTTATGGTCATAACGAATTAAGGAGAGTAAATGGAATTTTGAAGTTACTTGAAAATAATTGTGATGCAACTTGAAAGGTGACAAGATTATTTTGTTTGACAAGAATATGAAAAATTATGAAATTCCTTAGATATAAAATGAAAATTGAATGAAAAATTAAAATGATACCTTTATAATAAGGATCTTGGATTTGAAATAATTGTTTTATGACTTAACGTTAACATCTTCAACGAGTCTCCGATTTAGGGACCAACATCATTCCTCTTTTTAAATAATCAAGAATAAATTGAGAATAATCTAAAAGTAATTATGATAATTAATTGCAATCAAAAAGATAAATTTAGAAAAAAAAACACATAATAAAAGTAATCTTTCATAAGAAATGATGCAGTAAGGGTGATGTCTTCTTCCTTTAAATATAACAAACCCCTACCTAAATCTTTGGAACTAGTGCTATTTTTTTATTATCCCTAGTTTTCTCTAATTACTATGTGGCGACTCCTAATTTTTCATTATATATTTTTGTCCTCATTGCGATGTCCACCGAGATGCAACAAGTTTTATCAATTCAATATATTTCTTGGTTTTGCAACCCATGTTTGTGTAATTTTAATGCCATAAATATAAAATGGTTCAAATGCATTTTTGGATCAAAAAATCATCTTTCCTGATTTTTCAGCCACCTTCGTGTTGGCTAAATTCTAAGAATAAGATGAATTTGAAGAAAAAAAATACAGATTCAATGTCAAATTAAATCATTATAGGATGAATTTGAATAAAAATTAAAGTCTAATGACATGGTTAAATTTTTAATATGCCAATTTGATTTAATGGCCAAATTAAAGGTTAAATTATGTTTAAGAATTAATTTAGGTTCAATTAAAGGATTTAATTAGGTGTAAGGACTTAATTATACTTTAAATGGGTCAAATTAATTTTCTTAGGGGTTTAATTGGTGAAAAATTAAGTTTGGGAGCCCAATTTGAGCTTAATTGAGAAAACTAAAATTTTAGGAGATCAAATTTGATTTTTACCAAGTCAATTGATTGAAATCATGGGCAAAATCACAAGAAAATTAAATTTTTAGGGTCAATTAAGGGCTAAATTAAAAATGATCCCCAA